>NW_010142184.1:63181-73204 GCF_000699245.1 Pterocles gutturalis | reverse complement strand
TCTACTCCCTCATCCAAGTCGTTGATGAGCATAGTATGTGCTGATCACACTGATGTGATTTACACTCGAACTTTATTACACCTCATTCTTTCTTGTTTGTCTCCTTTGGACAGAGCCTTCCTAGGCCAACCTCACAAAGGCTCACTACTTTCCCCAAGTGCTCTACAGACAGCTGATATTCCGACCGCAGATCACAGCAGAAGAATTTCAGGAATAAACAACTATGGGAAAAATGCATATTTATAACATTTCTTGGATGTGTTTCAGTTACACAACACAAACATGAGAAGGAACACTCCTGAAAACAATCCTTCCCCCTCCACCACTAAAAAAAAAGTATTTTAAGTATCAATGTTGGTAATTACTCACATTTCATTGGTGCTAAAATAAATGGATTTTTCAGTAGCTATACAATAGTATTTAATTTAATGTGTACCTAGAATATATGTCTAAGCAGGTAAGTGACTTAATTTACCTTATGTCGTAAGGGTGTTTCCTTGGTAATTTACTTACTGATACATGAGACTAGCTGAGAGGTTCAGCTCAATGTTAATTAAGTCAAAACTGTCACTAGTTCACCCACTCATCTGAGCAGCGTACGCCTGCAGCCTGTCTATGGGGCTGCACCAAAGCTCACTGACATGAACGCAAAGTACCAAATCAGCTGCTTTACCGGGAACTGCACATACACAAAAGCACCGTATTTTGGCCAGTTGGAAGTACCAAATGGCCTGGCTTGCACTGAATTTGACCTGTTGGGCATAATCTATTAGACAAAGTGATCATTGATATTTTATTTTTTAACAATGGGCCACTATGTCTAATAAGAGAAAGTAATAAATCAGTATTAATATTTACAGAGCATTACTGTACGCGTTATTCAGATATTGGGTTTTGGGAACCCAGGAAACAACTCAGTCAAAATACGTAAAAGTCAGATCACCCTCTGACTTTTTTCAAAGTGGAAAGATACTGAAGTCTGAAAATAAAATGTCTTTAAATCAAGAATAACAGTAATTCATATTGCAGAAACACCTGCCCTTCCTGACCAAATACTGCTCAAACAAAAAGCTGGCTATAATCAACCACTGACAAACAGTGGCTCTCTTAATTTATTAATCTAATTAATGCACTCCCTTTATTTATTAAACTAATTGCATTGCTTCCTTAAGGGGAATTACATTCCTCCATTTCTCCTTAACCTGTATCCTAGGCAGAATCTTTAGTATGTTATTTCAGTAATTGAAAAAATATTTTTGGTATTTTCTTACCCTATAATAAACTGCCATCATAAACAAGGCACTGCGATTTCTAAGTCATAAAAACACAGCAGGTGTATAGAAAGGGGATGTGATAACTCTGACAATAAAGTTTGCACTGCTGCCCCAAAAGCCATGAGTATTGGCAGCTCCTGACAGATTCTACAAGTAAATTTCCTACTGGATCAGCACATCATGAAATACTTTATAGAAAGAGAGAGGAGAATGCTTGATGTAGGCAAGACTTTAAGAAAACATTTTGGAAATAAAGGAGGTCTCAAACACAAATGTAATTCAGTAAATAAAATATCAGTGTCGATGACACAACAACAGGCCAAGCTGAGCACACTGAGTTTGATCTAACCAGCAGAAAATGCACAGTAGTGGAGAGAGACAGTGAAAGAGAGAAAGGGAAGTGCATACAATTTTTTGGTACGTGATTTCTAAAATTATTTGATTCAACCGTCTGTTACAAAGCAGCTAAACAGACCATTTACAGTCATCATAGTGTTATGGATCTGATTTTATCTGTACTTCCAGTGTAAATGAGAGGTGATTCGCAGTAAATCAGATGACATACATAAGATTTCTAGTGAATGTTCAGCCTTGTGCCAATCTACTACACATAAGTAAATTTCACATTCAAACGCTCTATTATTTCCGTTAAATAAGTAAAATAATACATTAGCCTTTGTTTCAATCAGGCAAGGTTTTAACAGCTTCCAAGCACAAATTCCAGAAGTGCAAAAATTCAAAGTTGGTTGAAAAATAAAAGATGTCAGCGTTGGTATAAAATTGTATAAAATTCTACCTCAGGAGACATCAGGGAAAGCTTAAAGGGAAAAGGTACCTTTTAAAATCTGACACACAGGAAGAGACAGATGGATAAACTGTGTGTTAGAGAGAAAATAACATCTCTGGCATTGCAGCCAAAGAAAAAGTGGAAAAAGGGAAGTCTTGGGCTTCCGATACAGAAAAATAAATGTCTATAAGATATCATTCCGGGTGAAGTTTTAGCAAGCATAATGTAACCCCTTAATACACAAACATTTTTGTAGACCTGAACAGCAAGGTATGTTCCCTTCAGACGTGGGACTGAGGAATGCTGAAACCCCAAATTTCAATATATATCTCACATAGCTGTAGTTTGGTTCCTCCAGAAACTGATGTCACAGAAAGAGAAGAATATGGAGGGAAAAAAAATGTGAGCAGAGGACTGCTAAGCTAAACTAAAATGCAAACAGGAGTAATGGGATGAAATTAAACAGGGAAAAGTAGAGGGTGAAGAAGAGTCCTAACAGTGAAATATATTGTAACGGGAGATTTGCTAGCAAGAAAGATGATGAACATTTACAACTGGACAAAGCACCATGAAAGGTACCAGAAGAGACAGGCAGGAGGACGTATTCTGCTATTACAACACCAGAATATCTGTCGAAATTCAGGTGAACCACATAATGAAAAGAGATACCCAGTCTTTTGGTCACCCGTTACATTGACTCTCTTTTCAGAGGAATATAGTGCTCTGCAGGTAATATTCTACATATTGAATATTAGGATATTTTGAAGTGTATTTGTATGAGCTTGCCCCCCAAATACAGCTTCCCTTAATACAATATGGGATACAAAAAACTAAAAGTAACTTTAAAGTTAATAATTTACTCTCATTCTTTGGAGAGCAGTCCCCTGCCAGGCAATCATCTCTAGTGGGACATCCAGCTGAAGCCAACACGTTCTTGTGCAACTTCTCTAGGTCAGGTGCACAACTTCTGAAAATAAAGTAGTAACAGTTGCACACTATCATTGGTTAATTATAATTTTCTTAAAAGATTGAAGGCTGCAAACAACACTGTAAACCCAAACATCTAAAATATAGGAAGTTAATAGCAATTACCAACACGATAGATAATTCTGGATATCTCTAAGTACATCAAGAAGCTGAGCTTGTAGTTACAGCATTTATGATTTATCAGACCTTCACCACAGCCAGATCCCTTCAGTGTAGAAATCATTGCAGTAAGAGGTCACCGTTCCATCCCCCAGCACCAGCTCCTCCTCCCAACTCGCTCAGTATCTACTCTTCCACAAGCAGTGAAACAGCTCCCCAGTTTACGGCCGCACACCTGCAATTCTATCACGCAATGCAGAAGCATGGCCTGGCTTAGCCAATGCTAATCAGCAGCACTAACACCCCCTTCCAGACAATCCACCTAACCTCTCATTCACCCTGGTGCAAATGTGTGGACAATCATATAGGTCTTTTCCCCCTCTGCTGAAATGGTGACGGCAAGAACTCAGCAGTGTGGAGCTCTTCCATGCTTTACAAGCTCTTTACTCCCAGTGTTAACCACGCAAATAAGCTGGAAAATCACCTGTGAAAGAAATACAAGATAAACTAGGAGGAATATTAATCCTGAACTGTGCTGCAAGCATCCCTTTCAATTACTCTTCTTTCTCAGCTCCTTCCTCGTTATCTACAGCTTCTTTGGTAACACCACCTCTTCCAGTTGGTAATCCTTCTCTGCTTCCAATGTCTCTTTACAAAAAACGAAAGAGAGTTGCTGCTATAAGTGTTTTTGTAAAGCGCAATTTAGGACCACTTTCCTCTTCTTGACTAATATTCATATAAGAGACAGAGCAAATACCTGGACAAATATTGCTACAATCAATGAAGAAGAAGGAAAAAAAGCTATCATTTTGCTGACGGATGCTTCCTCCAGAAGATGCCAGCTGGCACTTCTAGGTGTTTGGAACAACTGACTGCACTTGGCTCTTTTTCTCTTACTGTTGGTAGTGCTTTGACAAACCTGAATTTTGCTTTAGTGTTGGTTATTTTTGGCTCACTTCTCTGCCTGTCACTTGGGAACTGTTGGTATTTCTCTTTTTGCATCAGCTGTTTCTGGGTGGTCCGTGGTGGTATCAACCAGACTCCAAGCGTACTGCTTTCTTCTTCATTATGCTTTATCAGCATCTTCATCTTCATCTGTTTGTCACCATAGACCTCCTGCCTCTTTCTGCCAGGTGCCTCAGATTCTTTCTTCCATCCCTCTCCAGAGTAAATAATAAGAGATCCCTTCCCCTCTCCTCTCTTTCTTTCTTTTCCATCCCACTGCCCTCAAAGGCCCTCCTGTCATACCAGCAGGCCTTCTGGACAAAGAAAAAACTTGGAGATCTCCTCTCTGTAAACTACCAGTAGCAATGCTGAGTCGCTGAAGTGCCTGTGAGTCAAAGAAAGGGTCCACACTCATCACTAAGAATGAGGCCAGCTCTTCTCACAGCAGCAGGAGATCACAGTAAAGCAGTTTTAACATGACTTTCTACTTTGTAGTACATGGAATTAACACAAGTGATGTGGCTGACCAGTATTTCACTTGCTGAATGCATTATCCTCCCTTACATTTTTCTTTATTGAGCATCTGAGATAACAGGATAAAAAACTGTACCATCAGAAAGTTTCTGGAGGGAGCCGCTCTGAAAGAGCACTTCATGGGATTATCTGACATCATAATTCTTTGAAAAATAATAGTGCAAATAACTCCACGTGCAAAAGCAGTTTCACCAAATGAAATTTTCTGTTTTTTTCTGTGTGTTACAATTGATCAGAGGCTTACATAACCGGGATGAAGAGACTGTGAAATGCTGGGCGCATAAAGAGATAACTTTCTGAAAAGTGATCAATTTAAAAGCACCTATCTCAGTGAGTAATTCTGTTCCCACAGTGTAAGTATAGTGTTATGTGAGGAAAGTAAACGGTCCTCTTCACTCATGGAAAGTAAGATGAATCTCTTGAAAACTGCGCAAACTTCGTTCACATTTAAGACCAGAGAACCACCACAAAGTGTATTCCCCAACTTTTGGAGCTACCATAGCTTCAGTTGATTCCACTTGGTTTTATAAGGACCTCTTAAAAATAAGACAAAGTCTTGCTGGTTTAGTGAAAAATACTTGTCACCCCACAAGGAAAAATGTTGGCAAAGATTCCTTGTCTTTTCTACAAATATATATTTTCTGTTTATTTCAACCCAAATCAGTACATCATAAATTACTTTATCTATCTCATAGATGAGTAAACTGATCAGTACAAAGTGGGTAACTGCCTTGTTAAGATCAGACATGAGTTAGCATGGCTGAAAATAGACCATCTCCCTCACTGCAACCACTAGACTAGACTAGTCTTTCCTCATTATTTACTCTCTCCATGTTCTCTTTCATACAGCTCCATGTTTAAAATGAAAACTGGAAAGGGAGCTGAAAGATGTGGGACTCCAAATGAAAGTAATTTATTTTACAAAACAACCCTGAAAACGCTGACCAAATATTCTCATGCTTTATTTAGATACCAGAATGTGTTGCACCCATTTGCAATCTCCCAAATCTAGATAAAGCACAAAAAAATAATTGAGTAAAAATAAGTGAGTTGCAACAAAACCACCTAACCAACAGCCTGGCAAGTCATCTTAATCAAGTGTTATCATGGCAACAGAGCAGAGCTCTGATTTTTGACTCATATCACAAACTGCACTCTGACAGTTCTGTTGAGAACTCCTTTTTCCCCTGACAAGCTCTTGTTTTCACAACTGGAAGAATGGGGTGACCAGAAGTTCAAAATTCACTGGTCTAAAAATGCATGACTAAAAATGTTTCAAAGGGCAGCAGTGAAGAATGTTCGGAAATTAAAAGTCAGATTCCTCCAGCCCGATGATTCCCCGGTTCCCAGTGCCTCTGCTTAACCTTGGCCACTGTACGCTTCTAGACCTGCTCTTTCAGCTGTTACACTCTGTTACCTTGAATTTAGGGCTAAGACACATGCAGATAAAAATATTAAGACCTTTCAAAGACGGGGGAAAAAAATCCTCCTAAGATCCCATGACCTTACCTACTGGAACGGTCCGTTTGCATTTGGTTGATAACAACAGGCAATAGAGACTATGCGCTACATCTCTTACATTTCCTTATCCACTCCTATTCAGAAAAATATTGAGTATTGCAGATGTAAGAAAGGCAGTTTCAACAAAGTAATCCTGATCATACATCATGATTCTTCCCACCCAACTCCAGGCTCTAAATTTAGTCATGACAGGTGATGCAAAACACTTCCTAGTTGCTCCTCTTATTTTGCTGTAGAGACATTCTACAGTGACTACGTTCACAACAGAAGAGCAACATTCAAGCAGAAAAAATTTATGTAGAAAAAATCCTCCGTGGAGTTCTAACTTCACTTTAAAGTAAGAGCTAGATGCCTAAATACTTAGTTGGACTACAACATGTTTATTCTACTACACATATTACCCTAAATAACTGTAGTTTCATTGATCAGTGTTTCAGCACTGGAAAGTAAAAAAAATTACCACTCTTTGTATATTGGTATGTAATATGTTGTCTACTTGTACAAAGGATGAATTATAGAAAAAAAACAGAGAGACCCAGTACAGGGTAGTATGGTAGCTAAATTGCTTTTTTTTTTTTTTTTTTTTTGTCCTGTTCTTGGAATGGGAAATTATTGAGATACTCCTGCCCTTGGTAAACATCCAGATTTCAGTGACATCCACTGCACAGATGAAAAGTCATAAATGCACAGTAATATCTGGCACAGCATAAAAAAAAAAAAAGAACTCACTTTATTCTTCCCACAGTCTGTGCACATGCACCCACAGATTCTCTGTGCTCTACCATGAATGAGCTTCCTCCTGTGTAATGTGTCTGTTCCCAAGGAGGAGATCTTCACTACTTATCAGATGCACACATTAAACAAGGCAACATGTATTTTGCAAGTTGTACAATGTGCATGCTTTTTTTTTGCCTGTCTATACGTAATGCCTTCTATGTAGCAGTGGTGAGCTGTGCAAAGGGACGTTCTACCTTGTGCTCTCACTTTCCATGTAACATTTAAAACAAACAAAAAGATACTGCTACTTGAACAAGGTCAGAGAGGTCTTCAGATGGTCTATTTCCTCAGCTTGCCTCTGGCTCCACATTGCTTTGCAAATCAGATGCTAGATATATTTTGATTAGTTTGTACTTTAATGGATCATGTACAAAGAGTCCACCCTTCACATCATAGCCATTAATTTTTTCTGGAGTCTGATGGAAAAAACAGGTAGAGGGTTGTGTGTGTTTGCGTGCGCGCCAGCGTATGCATGTGTGCTGATTGAAAAGTGATGGATTATTTTCATGTGGTAAGAAACACAATGTTTTCTTTAGCACAGCAGGATATTCTGTTTGCAAGGTCTAACAGTGAAATATTATGCATATCTGCAGCTGGCCCGCCGCCAAAAACCAAACAGCAGAAATCAGAAGAGATTTTGAATCTGATTCTTAAAAAACCAGTACAGCCTTACAAAGCAACTAATGAGCCATTCAAAACAGAAAAGCATTTGTACTAATGTACAATTGCTGTCATATATGTCAGCATTTAACAAAACAGTAAATAATTATTCATCTAAATGTTACCTTGAACTTCAATTTAAAATATAAATATATTTTCAGTGTCCTCTACCTCTGTCCTAATACGGGTTAATTTACTTTAGGTCATGATAAATAAAGTGAAATATTTCCCAAGCTCAAAGAAGCAATCACTTAAGGAGCAGGTACAATTAAAAAAAAATCAAATAGCATAACCTCAAAGCATGAGTGTATGAGAGCTGTAGCACACCAACCCGGAAAGCTGAAAACCAAAATGGCTTAACGTGCTTCATGCAGCTCTTAGGAAAGAGGATGGGGCTGTGTGACATTCAACCCAAGGGAGCTGGGCTGGGGTCCAACTAGCCACTGCTGGAGCTAGCTGGAGTTTTGCCATGCACTTCACTGGTGGATGACACAAGCATTCCCCTTTAGAAATCAGGCTTTGAGGCCATTTTTTAGTGCTAAGGTCCAATTAAATAGTATGGGACAAATACCAGAGCAGAGTCAACACTCTGATCCTTACATATATAATTCCTACAAAAAGGCAAAAAGAAGTTCACTTGAGGACGGCAGACTGAGATCCCACGGCACACACAATTATGTCTGGCTGGGGTCTTACAGCTCGTATTGTAAACTTGCAAAAATCCATTTAATTCCAGGCAATTCTTCCAGCATGGGATCTAGTAAAGCCCAACAGTTCGAGTGTGCTCTTTAGGACAGTCTCACTCAGTTGTAAGAAGAAGACTATTATCAGATGCTTCTATTTCATTTGTCATAAGCTGGAGGACTGATTATCATCATTTTGGTGGTCACTGTAAGGAAAAACAACTCTTCTCTTGGTAAGCCTTCTTACATTTGTGTGCACTCCTTCCTGGTTAATTTATTGCACTTGACTAATTATTAGGCAGCACCGGATTGTGCGTGTAAGTGAACACATATGTCTGTGTTTGTATGCGAACATGTGATTATGTTATTTACCTATTAGCCGGCCCTTCTGGTAAATCTCACTCAAGCCGCAAGCTTGCATGGCGCATCTTTATTTCCACTGTATCCCTTTTATCGCTAGATCTTCACACTGGGTTTCAGAAAATGCTTACAGTACTAGACAGTTTATTAAAAACAGGCTAGCAGTTTTATCAACATAGTTAATATTCTAAGAGCAAAAGATTTAGTGTCAGGACACAATCAGTGTTTGGACTGTTAATACAGAGACTGTGGCATTTTGAAAAAAAAGGAAAACCTGGGAACTCAGGAGACATATTTAATAAACTTCCAAAGTAAATCATGTCTATTTTTATAATTTGATTTTTAAAAAGCAAGAACAAAGCCTACTAGAAATTTGGGAACCATCCTGGTAAGACACAAGTATTTTTTGGATATAGAGCTTATCCTTTGCCCTGTTGCATTTCTTCTGACATGTTACCTCAGGACCCTTACCTTGAAATCATTAGAATGTGGTTTGAAATAACAAACATTCCTCCCCAAAATAGAGGTTCCAGCAAATGATGAGTTGCCATTTTCCTCTGGCAGAATACATTACTATTAGCAATTTTCTGCCTAAGTTTCCACCACAGATTTTCACTATCATATCTTGATACACAGAAGTTGACTGGCACATCTTTTCAAAACCTTTCTCGTTTTTTCCAAACATAACTAGCATATAAAAAGAACCATAATATGTATTATGGGAAAGCAGCACAGTCATATAAAAGTCTTCTATACTAAGAGCAGACGGAAAATTGTAGTTATTATTAATTTAGAAAAACAAAAGAGCTACCCAGCATTTCAGTAATGTGGCAAGTTGTGTGCTATTGAAGGAAAGAGGATTTTATAATTGGATTTTAGAGTAATTTAGGAGACGAGATAAGCTGTAATGGTTGCATATTACAGGTTAAAACTACAGCAGAAACTCATAACGTAAGGGTTCATTGCACTGAGGAAAACAGAACAAAGGAAAGCAATGCAGGAGCAGCCTGGCGTAGGTGGCAACAAAGTGAGTATGGGCTATGGGAAACTGAGGTTTTCCATTAGCAACCACTTAAACTGGTATCAAGCAGCATTCCTTCCCTTCAAGAGTGGCTTAAAAAACCTTATATAATATATAGATCTTATAGTCTATATACACATACACATATTAAAAAAAAAAAAAAAAAAAAAAAAACACAACAACCCCAAAAAAACCAAAGATGTTACTTCCTAAACTGTGCAGCCAGAAATGACTTGGTTTTAGGAGAGGAATGACAGTAAGCATTTTCACCTTCCTCAATAATAATGGCAAAAAAAACCCCACCACATAACACCACCAAGCATGGACATAGTATGAAACTTCTGCACAAGAAATTTCAGGGCACAGCAGGTCTGG
>NW_010142184.1:49137-63134 GCF_000699245.1 Pterocles gutturalis | reverse complement strand
GCGGCAGACAGTCCTCTCCCTGGGGGCCTCACGCTCCCGGCAGACCCTGCAGCTCCTGCCGACTCTGCTGCTGCTTCCTCCACCCTCTCCGAAGGCTGAAACTCTTCCCCCCCGCTCCAGCTGTCAAGTCAAAACTTGAACCGACCCCATCTCCAGAGCCTCTGTAGCTACAGTCGTGGCTGGAGCACACAAGTAACGCAGGCAGCGCTTTGCCAGCAGCGAGTGGGGAGATGAGGAACAGAGGCCAGAAACAAAGGCTGGGCCATCAAAGCCATGCTGAGCAGAGGCCGAGACAAGCATCGACGATCTGTGGTGCGGCCATAATGTCTAATAATTCATTATCAGGCGCATTCTGTGACATTGCTGCAATGCCAGCACAAGGAGAGGCCCACCAGTTGTGGCATCCAGACAGATCAAAAACTGCTGTCTTCTCAGACTTCTTTAGGAACATTAAGAAGCCATTCAAGCTCTCTGAACCCTGTGGAAAAAAAAATTAAAATCTCACACTAATAATCCTTTCTGGGACTCTTGCCTGCCTCCAGGTCGTCTACGAGAATAAAGCCTGGTTGATAAAGTGCCTAGCAAGACAGACTCTTGATCTAAGCCGGCATGCCTGGGTGCAATGCAAGCGAAGGGCAGCCTTTTTTTTTTTTTTAAATATAAGCAGCTACATCCCTCCAATCTGCAGTACGTCAGCTCAGCAGCCAAGTCCCATTATTTTGTTGGGGAGGGGGGAGAAAGGGAGAAATATTCTCAAGCATTTTTTCCAGGCAAGGAAAGGTAGCAGAATACACACGTTCAGTTTCCACCCCCAGCAGATTCAGCTGCAGAACAGAGCAGTGTGACCAGGTTCTCAGCAGTGACAAGTGAGTGTAGGCTCAAGATCAGTTGCTTTATTTTAAATGAAGACCAAGCCTTCCATTTTTGAAAACCAGGTGTCTAATTTTTTTGTGGGATTTTGCCACCACTGAGATATTTTATGTTTGCCAGCTGCCAGTCTCTGTTTGGAAAGCATAGCTTCCTCACTTAGCGATGCAACTCCATAGGCATAGCAAATTATGTACACGTTTGGCAAGCAGCTTTGAAAAGAAAAAAAAATATTCAGTGCCAAGAAATGTGAATACTTCCAAAAATACAGTAGTTTATCAGAAGACAACAATTTCCCCTCCTGTTTGCCTTCCAAGGATTTAGCTGGGGAATGTTCACCTGAGCAATCTAAAATCTCAACCTACAGCCAAAAGAAAAAAAGAAAGAAAGAAAGAAAGAAAGAAAAAAAAAGTACATTATTCTGCACAGTGAATTCCCGCACCGTAGCTTCTCCTAGCAAACAGAGCACCATCTCTCTCCAACAGGGTAAATAACCCAAGCCTTCAGGAAGGAAAATCTGTTTAGAAAGTGCATGCTCTCTATCGCTGTCCTTATAATGAAGGATATTTCAAAGTTGGACGCCTTCTTGGTTACCAGTGCTTGGCTACCCCCTGCTGGGCTGCGGTGTCTCTGGCCCTTCTGTACCATCAGGCAGCGACAGCAAAATGCCCCAAACCCAGCAAGTTAATCGCTGGGACAAGCTTCTTCAATTAAACTAGGCTCTGAGTCTTTACTCCTGCTCAGTATTGCAAAATGATACAGCCCGGTCAGCTGAGATGAAAGGGATGGCTGGTTATTGCACCCCAAGCCTCCAAAATCAGCACAAACAATTAGAAGAAATAGTGATACGCTGAGATGCCAATAGCTACACTCAAGAAGTGAACAAACCCCTACACGTTAAGATCCAGAAAATCAAATGTTCTCCTAGTAAGTACAAAACTCTGAGGCAGCAAATTTCATTTCTAATTCTATATAGACTGGGTGAGCACATCTTAAACACTTTGCTCAGAGTTTGCTTTAAAAAGCGTTCCTCAAACACAATTCAGAATAGAAATTCCTGGTATGAAACCCTTATTTATATATTCTGCGGATAAATTAAAACAGGAAAATGTGCTGCAAGATGTGTTCAAACAACTAATAGTCCCTTATAAACTAAAAATATATTAAAAAACCATACGTGAAAAGAAAAAGATTAGTTGTTTTAAGCTATAACACAGCTGTACGCAACAAAAGCCAGAAACATGTAAAATTAAATTGAATTTTGGGACGGGGGGGAGTGTACAATGAGGTTAAGTTTACTAGTAATTCAAATCCTTTTTTCTAAGTTGCAAAATGTTGTTACTAACACATTTTTTTCATTCTGTTTATTTTTGCAGACAAGGCAGAAAAGAAACTGACATTTGAACTACATAAACAGAGGCTGCGTATACCGGCTGAGGCTCTTGCTTAGCCAGTAGCACAAGGGGGGGGGGGGGGGGGCGAGGAAATCCCTTCAAACGTTTATTAAGGTCACATAAATACTGAAATTCTATTTACCAACAGATTAATAAAATGCTGAATTAGTCTCTAACCTCTTTGATTTTTAAATGCTGGTAAGACACTGTTACCTCTGTTCTTTTATCTAAATACAGCATGTGTAGCAAACAAACATTTCCCTTGTGTTACCGCAGGAAAAGGGAAGAAGTTTTCATTAAACAGAGTTGTAAAGGGATCATATTACTAGACTAGAGTCACATCTCTCAACTTTTGTCCTTTATGCTGGCTCTCCTCTGCAAGAGGAGAAGTGGCAGCGGCAGACTTTGGGGAGGGAGGGGGAAGCCAGGATATCACGCCTGTCTGTTAGTCAGCAGGGGCTGTCTGCTAAAGGGGATGGGTTATAATCTGTGGTTCTCAAACTCTAGACAACTAATCTATTTTTTTCCTCCTATATTTAGATTCTGGTTTGCTCTCAGGACACATAACCTTTTCAAAGTTTCACTCCTGAAAGGATCGAAGTGTAAAAAATAGCATTTAAAGCTACAGGCCAGCAAGGAATAGAGGGATCCAACCCTTCGACTGTCGCTATTGTCAGAAGGCCTTTGCTTTACCCAAAATGGCTTTGCCTCTACCGTGGATCTCCTCTGAATTTATTTGAAAGGAGGAGGCACTCATTTAAAAACAGGCCCATAACCTATAGCTAATCTGCCACGGTTTCCACACAGCTCCAGCCCCAGCTTTGTCTCTGTCTAGCACTGGCCATACACTGCTGAAAAACAAACAGGGCTTGGGAATCATTCAGCAAGGAGGTAACACTGGTGTCTAGTGTGAAAGTGGATGGAAGAAGAATATGTCTGCTCCCCCCAAGCTGGGGACCAGGGAAGGAAGAGATGGACATCCCCACTCCATCCCATCCTGCAACCCTGGCTCCCAAGTGGAAACATCCTGTGTGCTCAGGTATGCCACTGCACTTCATCAGTGGGCTTTTCCGGAGAGCTCCTAGTTCTCATCCAAGCAGAAAGCCAGGTGTAGACTGGGAAGCACATCCAGAGCACTTGCAGCTCTCACAGTTTATCTTAGACAGTTCTTCAGACTGCACCCAGCCTTAGGTTTCCCTGTATGCCCTGGTCTTCCTAAAACAACAGCTCATCTTCACCTCTGCATTCCTCTTCCAATTCTCCCACAAGCCACCTTTCCCGCTCCAGCCTTTTTCTCTGATGGCTCTTCCCAGCTTTCTGTTACGACTTTCAGTGGTGCAGTCCTGGGTTACCAGGACTCCCCATGTGGCTAACTCTCATTTTCTTACAGGCTCAAATTGCACAGATCTGTCCCAGAGCTACATAAACTCTAACTAACATCATCTCTAACCTTAGTTACCCCTCTGCTAGCCTGCTAGTAGAGTTTCTCCTCAGGTTCTGTCCTAGCTCTCTTGCAGACATCTTTTTCTGGAAGGTGTTAAAATCTTCTCCGATCTGTCAGGCATTGCATAGCCACCCCACTCACAGTCACAGCTACCTAGATTCTCCGATGAAATCTCATTACTGCTTTGTAGGGTATGTCTGTGTTAAAACTTGTGAGATGCACTTTCTTGTTGCCCTCCTTGTGATAAGTGAAGAACACAACAGCTCGGTAATTTGGGAGAAACAGGAGAATTCCAGGTATTACTCCTGCACATAGGAGTAACTTTCAGCTATGGATATGAGCAAAGGAAGTATCTGAAAGATGTGCAGAACATGCTGGATATGAGGAAAGAGAGAGAGAGAGGAGGTAGCACAAGACCTGTCTACTTTGGATAAGGCAGTAGTCTCAAGTATTTTAGATCCAAAGATTTCAGTTCAAACACTGTGAACAATTTAGGCTGGAGTATCAGTAAATTAGCAACAATAGCAGAACAGATCTCTAAACACAAAGAATATGTTCCAAGGGAAGCCACCACTATTCTTCTACTCTGACTAATGTGTCCCACTGTGAATCGTGATAGGTATTGCCACAGTTCCCAGCAAAATCAATGACTCGCGGTGACATGATTCATTTCTGGTTCTAACATCTGGCTGGAATTTTACGCATACAAAGCCTGTGATTTGTACAAACAATTACTTTAGAGGAACAAAAATCTTTGCAATTCACCATGTCATAACCAAACCATCTGTCCAGCAGGCCACTACGGGATCACGCGGATGGAAAAGAAGGCAGAAGATGGCCCATTTTGTCCAGTACGTTTCGTTCAAGATATCTGCTTTGGTCTTGTATCATCGGTAACAGGAGTCTATTCACATTACATTGTAAGTTTGAGACCGAAGTTTTTCTGCTGACAACTGATTTATATCCATACCTTCACAGTTAAAATTGTAAGCAAAATTGCCTAGCTGTTGAAGCTCTGTCTACCCTACAAAACAAAGAAAATGATGAGAGCTGGATACAAGAATTGGTATTTTACATGTAAACCTGCATGCTGAATGCACAAGTGTTACTAATAACACTCCTTCATTTCTCAGAAAACTGGAAGTGTTGGAAATATGAAATTACTGTTTATTTTAGCCACAGAGATAGCAAATCCCAGAATATGTATGTTCAAGTCAAATCAAAAATGTTTAGATGCTGTCACAAGTTCAGCTCCTTATATGAATGCGAGTAACTCAGTGTACACACAACATTCTTGCCAGAACAAATTTATGTTTAAAGCTGAGACATGAGTGACACCTTCTTTAGCCAACTTGTGACTACCCTTGCCTAGAGCATACAGTATGTGGCATTCAAAAGGTTCTGCCCAGCAGAGTGAGCCTTGCTGGGTTCTGTCATGTTCCTGAAGAAAACAAAAAGATGAATGGGCAGCAACACAAACATAACCCTTGCTGAGGAGAAGGCCTTCTAGATAACATGCACATCATTCTGGTACCCCTCACTTGGCAAAACACAGGCATAAAATATATTCTGTTAAGATAAGAGTTTGTCTTCAGACAGTTTTAGCATAAATCAAATAAACACAGAAAACAAGGTGACCTTAACGAAAAGGTCATTTACATTACATCTCCTGGCCTTAAAGCAGGACGACCTGCACCGTGTTATTTCTGACAGATATTTGTATAAGCTGCTCTTCAAAATCTCCAGCATAGATTAAGCAATTTACCCAGACAATTTGTTACACCACAAAGCTGTGTCTGCACTCCACAGAGCATCTCATGTTGGCTACGAAAAGATTCAAAAAGGCTTAGGGGCTAATGTAACAGGAAGAGTAGGAAAGGTCAAATAAAGACTACATCCTAGTTGGGCACAATGAAAGAGTATTCGTTATTTAATAATTACGTTATGAAAGCAAGCAAAGCCCCTGGGGTTAGCTCTTCGCTCCACTGTACAAAGCTCTGTCCAGTGACAGCATTTGAGGTAATCAGCACACCGAAGTGAGGAGACATTTATGCGAGGTGATACAAAAGTAGCTTCTACCATCTCTCCACAGACTCTTCAACACTCATAGTGAAGCATACGAACAATCTATATAATAATAATCTACATCTGTGGTTCACTGACCAACCAACCATGCTTCTGCGCAGAAAGCAGAGGTTGCTACACACACAGTCAGCACCAGAGCAGAGGAGCAGCCTGCGCTGCGCTGGGTTTTAGCCTGGCCAGCAATAAAACTCAGAAGAAGAAGAGCAATTTATGTAGCATGTGAAAATCAGTAATTCCTCTTTTTTTCCTACTACCTACTAGCACACTGGCCAGCACATGAGCAAACCCGCCGAGAGCAATGTGTTGTCCAATGTCATTTTTATCTTCCAAAATGACTTAGAGTTTGACTTTTCATGCCACTCACAATTTATTTCATGATGTGCACAAAGGTTTACATGAGCAGCACCCTTCTCTAAGGCATTACAGCTACCACTGAAAAAGGCTCCGATTCACCAAAGAATGGAGGCCTGGCTGCAGAGCACAACCAACTGTGTTGCGAGATGGTATTTCCAAAGGGCTGTCCTTCAGGAGGCAGAGAGATGTTGGGTTGGCATCAATGTTAGCAAGCAGAGCAAGGAGGTAAGATTACTAACTGGAGAACCCTTTTTTTTTTTTATACTCATGTGCACAGCATGAAAAATTTTTTCTTCTCTCTTTTCTCATTTTTTGAACTTAGATCCCTGCAACCCCTAATTAAAGTTTTTCTATTGACATAGTAAAACAAGAGTACACTTCAACTTACACTTTTTCTATGAAGCAGATGTCTTTTCTTGTGAGAATTGGCATATTTTTACCCTTAGAATGATCTCTGCTTTTATATGCCTAATTAAATTTTAGCGGTCCCTTGCTTAAATAAAGATTTATTAGCTGTTAAAATTGTAGCATAATTCTTCTGCCACCTACACCCTATCCTTTAACATATTTACAAGCAGACTAGCTTATCCACTATAAAAAAAAAGGTGGATGATTTAATGTTGTTATGTTATTGGTGTCAATTACTAAACTTCAGCCTCACAACAGAGCTTTCTGAAGATACTGCTACTTAACACTGGAACTCCAGTTCAAAACACTCCAAGAAAGAGAAGCTGCGAGTCCTAGAGATCAAGTACCCAAAACAGTTCAGCTAACAAAGGCAATCCATATATTTCAGCCCCATATTCGAACTCTTCCACAGCCGCGATATGGTCTAACACGTCATCAAATGGAGAAGGAATCCAGGGGATTATTTAACAGAGCTGAAATTTGCATAATCAGAAGCACCTACTTAAACACTACAACACTACTTCTCATTTCTCTTTGTGTATGGGAAAGACAAAGCATGTATATAATATCTTTGCACACATAAATTTATACATACTGACAGAAAAACAACAGTAACACAGTGAAGTACCGTGCTTGCCAAACAAGTGGAAATAACTTCTTTATAATTCTGGGGTTTAGGGTTGTGGGTTTTTTGGGGTTTTTTTTTGTTTTTTTTTTTTTTTTAAAGCTCAATTATTTATTTACAGGATTAGAGGAAGATTAGTGTTTTGCTGGTCTTTCATTAGTCTTACTTTATAAAAAGTCCTGCTTGTTAACATATTTGCATCACAGGGAATATCCTTTTCACCGAGCTGTAAGCCCTCGCCTCTCTACCCCATGCACTGACATCTTTGCACCTTGTAAACACCACTAATACAAGCAATTGTGTTCCATGTGTTTGTCAGATTGCATCAGGAGCACTGAATTTCATCTTCTTGCTATAGTTTTAATACCATTCAGATAAAACAAAAGCTTTTGGTAATTTCAAATATATTTTAAGCATAAGAGATGACTTATTTAATGTCACCCTTCTAGGTCAGGATCTCTTTAAAAAGTCACAAAAAGCAGGCCACTCAGAAAATGTGCAATATATTAATGTCACACAGTTGGTCTCACAAATAAATCAGCATACAAAATCCTCTCTTACTGAAATTGGTCACAGTAAACATCAGAAGCTGTAAAGTGAAGCTAATAAGAAACTGTCTTTTTGTATAATTTGCATGCATGCGTGCACACACACATGCACACACACACACCCCACCCATGTTTAGCTTTGTACTCTTCCATGTATGTGCTACACATTTAGAGAGCAATTTGATACAGCCAAGATGCCACCAAAGATAATGGTAAATCTGGAACAGACACGAGTGAAAAAGCCTAGCAAACTTCAGGTTTATATTAACAATTTTTAATATAAATATATATTGTTCCTTTGCCTTCCACTCTTAATTACAGCCACTGGCTGCTGATAGTCCCTCTGTTTTTCATGCGTATGTTTCAAGGTCTATATAAAATATTAAATGCATATACAGGATACCACATGTATATACAGAAGACAGACATCTGAAGCCCTCTGCAATCAACAGCAGCACTGGAAGGGCGGCCACCAGGACAGCTGTGATCACAGCTGGGTCCATGGGACGCACACTCTGCATCCAGCGCTGCTCTGCAAGCAGCCCATGGACAGCAGACGGACCCACCCTGCATGCTCGGATGTGGGAAGCCCTGCTTGATTTAGAGGACAGCCCATACCCACACTCAAGACCAGGATTTATCTCTGTGAGCCAAGTTGGCTACATCCACTGGGATCTGAGTGGACCTGGCACCATTTCTGGATTCTCTCTGGCACTAACTCCAAGAAGAGGACTCCAGGTGCATGGAAATCCAGTCAACACCATTACTATCAATCCTGATCAAGTTGCTGTTTGGCTAGTTTGGGAATGCAGAATTCCCAGTTGAGGAAGCATGATAGAGATCTGAATATATTTAGGTATTTAAAGTTCTAAGAGTTGCAGAGAACCTTACTCAGAAAACATCAAAGAGAACAACTCTTGGAAATCAGTAAATTAAGAGGGCTAATAAGTCTTTTATTCTGTTTTGGTTTTCTTTCTTTTTGAGGTACAGGTAACAGTATCTATTCAAGATGCATACAAATGTAGCATGCACATAAGTTACTTTCTTATATCATCATTTACAAAACCACAATGGCATGTTTATTCAAAAGAGTCCTTCAAAATAATTGTTTCTGTAAAGAATTGTCCTTCTGTATGATCATGGCTGTCAAGCAGAAAAATATTCATCTATTTCCAAGCATGGACAAAAACGTAATGGTATCTCCTTAACAACAGTTTCATTTTTTAATATCACTGCATATAATTAATCACTTAAGAGTTTATGTTTCAGAAGCCAAGAACACAGGAACAGTGACAGTATCAAGGTAAAACAGCAAATATTCATTTCTCCCTGGAAAACACCACTATAATGGAAGACCTCTGTCAATGACCAAGTTGGGATTTTCATAGGAGTCATCCAGTTTCTAAGAAATACCATAGGAATTACCACTGAAGTCCTTTTAATTGTTTTTGAAAATCCCAACCAGTCTCTTCAGTAAGGGGAACAGTCATGATTTGTAATGGCAGTTCCCAGATTTTCTTTGCATTCATGCCTTTAGCACCTCACTAATACAATAAACCTGTGCCAACCCACAGCATTCATGACTGCGGCGCAGGTTCTCACATGTACACGTCAGCTGTAGGCATCCTGTCACCTCAGACCGTGTATATTCCTCTTCAGCTTGCTGGACACACCACTGCTGTGTGCAATGGTCATGGAAGCTAAACAGCATCACAGACTGGAGAGGGATGAGAGTCTCCTTGGAACTCTCAATAACAAACCAACAAAACAGACAACCAAAGCACACCGCCATCACTCACCCAACACCCTCCACACTCCCTGCTCCACCGGCCCCCCAAAACCCAACATGCCCAAACTCAACAATTCTCAACACTGAAAATGTGAATCATGTAAACTGAAGGAGGCTCTTTTTCCCACATCTGCAGCTGGCCTGGGTAGGTGTCTCTGAGAAGTGTGAGGTCCTCCCCCCAGCTAATCTGAGCAGATACTAACCTTCAAGTGGAAAAGGGTGACATCATGTTGACATTAAACAAAACCCCCTTAGCAGACAGAAGGAGGACTGGTTATTCACAAAACTCATACGGGATTAGGGGAATGACACAGGGAAGGACTGAGAATAGGTATAAGAAAAGAAAGAACAGAAAGCAATGGAGGGGACCAGAAGACACAAATGACAGTGGTCCTTAGCCATCACAGTCAATGCCTTTCCAAATTCATGGACCTAAAGCACTAAGCACAGAGGCATAACAAAGATATGTGTATGCAGGCACAGTCCACATTTCAGCTCAGTGGGGAAACCCAAGATTTTTCTCCCATCATTCTCCCAACAGTCATGCTAGGGAATGAGAGGACAACTGAACAGCTTTGCCAATTGCCCACAACTCAAAATGGACTTTTACAGCTGCTGAAGTAAGTCAGATCACAGAGGACTCGGTTAAAGGGATAAAGAAGATGGACCGCAGGATATATCCTTTTTCCATCCACCCATAAAATCCCACTGCATGTACCCCCTCTGCCTGTTTTATGAACGCAACAACAAGAAAAATGATTGTGTTATTCACAGATTCTGTCCAGAGGAATGAAATCCACAAACTTTAAAATCATCCCATCTAAAACACTCCTTTATTTGTCATGCACTGTCTTGTGCAATGCACCACAGAATGAGTCTAAAGCCAACCCTACAAACACAGTAAAAGTCTCATGCAGCATCCTGGGGACTCTCCCATTAGCTTGTAAAATAACATAAAATGACTTTTTGAAGAAGTTAAGAAGAAGGAGCTGCTGCTGGGACATTTAGTCTATCAAAACACAAATAATTAATGGTTGAAAATACTTTTTGTTTAATAATTGCTGTTCTTCATTAGTGTGAACCAAGGGCACAGACTATCTGAGACAATAACATCTGCACCCCATATTTCATTATCACCAAACTTCACATTTCACACAAAAGCATAGCTAGCAAAGCCTTACAGCTTTAATTAGTTTCTGCCATAGCTGTGAAGGTCAGCCAATTATTGTGTGTGAAATTTCAATATGAAGAGGCTGAATTGAAGACAGCATTGCAACACTGTGAAACTCTGCAATGCTGTAAATCTAGCATGATAGAGCCTTTTTTTTTTTCTTTAAACACAAAAAAACATAAATTAATCATCAGGTATGCACAGCTTCAAGACTTATTGGCTAATTTAACATGTGTTGGGGGGGGGGGAAGGAGGTAATTTCTGATAGCGTCTTAAGCTTTGTGGGTTTTTCTCTTATCAGTGTCACCAACCATGACAAAATACTTAGCTGCGTTCTTTGTGGGATCTGGAGTCCTTCTGTCAAAAGAAAACAATAGCATTGAGCAGATGAACTTTAGCCGTCTAGAACAAGGGGCATGGGATGTACAGCATATCCTGAAAAATCAGGTCTTTCAAAAGATGTTTCAAGTTTGGTTCCAAACTCATGGTTGGCTTTTGAAAATCTTGAGCCAAGTGCCTGATGTGTATGTGGGTGTTTGTGTGTGAAAACATATACATAAGAATTCAGATTCAAATGATATACAAATCATAAATACCCCAGCTGGCACTGAGGAAGCAGAAAAGGATGCAAAATGGTGATGCACCTTCCTCCTACCTGAGACACTGCCTCTTTGCATGTTATTCTTGCTAAACAGAAATAATTTATGCAGTGTGCTGTGCACTGGGATTACAGATGTGCAGAAGGTCTAACCTGAACCTTGAATACACTCAGGACTACCCTCAAGTCTGGTCAGGGGTTGTTCATTAAACAAATATTTGTTTGCCAATTTCTGCTTTTTTTAACAGATTAATACTCTTTGAGTAAATTTTATCACTTTACATAGCAAATAGCAAGACCTTCAAAGATGCATTTCAAACTCATCCTTTTATTCAGATACCACAAGATGACACACTGAAGTCAAATAATAATGATAAAATGGTTCTATACCTCTAGCTCCAGTGAGCTAACAAGACGTGCTCTTGATTATGAATTTACAAGTGAGATTCACTGGGTTTCAATGGGAGAAACAAGGGAGTGAGTGAAGCTTTGGGAATGGATTTATTTTGTGTATTGTGCCTATGCTCAAGCCCTGTTTTTCCAAATGAAATGATCCTGACATAAAATATATGCAAACTCATTTTTAATCTAGCCTGGGACAGTGCATGCAGCTCTAGTAAGCATTGTGGTTCATTCATGTGGAAATACCTGCATGTTCATATGTATATATGCATATCACAACCAAGTCCCCCTTCCTGTGCCCCATTTTTTCCTGCCATTGGGAGGACCAGGTAAGTGGTTATGCAGAGCCTCTGCAGACAGTGCAGAACCAGTGAGTCTGTTTCATCCTTCAGACTCTCTCCTGGCTTCCCTCTTTGCTGGCACAAAACACATTTGCAGCCATAATGTGAATCACAGCAACTATTGCCAAAGCTTTTTATTTCCTTTCTTTAAAAAAAAAAAAAAAAAAAAAAAAGCATTAGATGCTCAAGAATGTTTGCAGGCTCCTACATCAATGCCTGTATTTCTGAGGTCACCAAAATCCCCAATTTCTGTTTATTTCAGCCAGAGCGTGGGTGCTGGTCTTCCTCCAAATCAGCAAGCCCCAACATGTGGCTGAAGAGAAACTGAAATAAATATCCATACACACCATAGACTATTTAGAATTAAAACCATCACCATGACGAAGATATTTTTTCCTGCCTCTAGAATAATACCATTACCTAAACCCAACTGAAAAAGAGATTGTGAAATAGCTGGTGATTTATTTTCTGCTGCACCTTTTCCGACACCTCCAAATATATTCATGCGTTGAGAAAAAACAAATACAAGAATTCTGTTTAGTTTGCATTGACAGAACAAGTGTGATGCCTTCAAATTAACAAAGGCTCAGCTGGTTAAAACAGATACCAGGACTAAACTAAAAACTAAATTAAACATAATGGGGATCCAGGTCAACCCTACAGGAAAAAAAAAAAAAAAAAAAGGAAAAGCGAGCACAGTCTCACAGTTAAGAGCCAGATCTTTAATGTAGTACCCTGAAATACTCATCTCCAATCCCAGGATCTCAGCAGTGCTTCAAGAATTAGACCAGGAGCCTGAATTCCACTTCAGCTGCTGCCTAGAGCTCTCTGCCATAGGGCTCAGCACCTTAGTTAAGCTGGCGCACCCTACAGTGCCCTACACAGGTACATCAGTCTCTCTATGTCTGCACTGCTAAGCAAAAGCCTAAAATTAGCTGTGAATAGGTAGCTACATGTTCCTTGGTTTCCCTTCCTGTCTAATTAGGAGCATATTAACTTCTCTCTGTACAGATAACTTGCACGACGTACCAGGAAGGTATTTTCTTTTACAATTCATAGATACAGAGACTAGCCCAATAAAATCTAAGTTTCAATTTCTAGGCACTGCTTTTGTACTTACAAAACACAAAGGAAGTTTATTGTACTAGAAGTAAAATCATATTTAAGTCCCAGACGCGTACCACCCATAGTAGTGCAAAACATTCACTGAAAGGTAAAATGGCAAAAAATGGAGAGAGGAGGTGAAATGATTCACAATGGCACCAAGAATGCTAAAGAAAATGTGTATTAGCTAACACCATATTATGCATTATAAGATATATCCTCTCTCCTAAAAGGAATCAGCAAAAGGAAATAACTGAAATATATTGTTCCTGATGAGTGGCCCAAAGCAGAATAAAACAGGACCACCTGAGTAAAAATCAGCTCCAGAACAGAAGTGAAAAAGAGAGAAAACCAGCCAGACCATGCACACCAGCATGCATGCACACAGAGGGAAAACACATTATTATTAGTGAAACAGATTGAAACTTGTCTTAGGCAGTCCACACAAGGCAGCAGCAAAAATCAGTAGCCTGGCTGAGGGCGTCTTTTACTAAAGGTCAGATAAAACTGCAGAAGAAACCTCAGGGATCCCTTAAAGTGGTTTCCCTAAGACAGGGGATGCCTAATGGAGGTGGAGAGTTCTGCAGTTTTCATTGTGTTTATTAAATACACACTAAAATATTAAACACGATAACAGCAGCTAAACTAAATCAAACATACTCTAAGTGTGATACAAATCATCGTTAGACAATGTAAACGAACACTCAACGCACACAAAGCCACAGAAAGCCCTTATTGCAAATCCCAGCAATTAGATCCATCCCCAGAGAGACGTCACCAGCTCCAGGAGCCCACACCACTGGCCGTGGAGCCCTACTTGGTTAAGGACACCGGAGATGAGCACGCTCTGTGTAAATCCCCCGTGGA
>NW_010142184.1:0-49106 GCF_000699245.1 Pterocles gutturalis | reverse complement strand
GCTCTTGCTAAGACAGTCTCCTGCGCTCGGTCGCTCTGCTCTGGCCTTGTTCCAGCAGCAGCACTTCCCTGCAACAGGGTCTCCACTCAGCCCAAACCACTGGGGACAAGATCTCTTCCAGCTGGGCTTGCCAGCAGCAGCTGCTCCCAACCAAAGACTTTCTCTGCAGAGAAAAAGCTCTCTCAAAACCAGCTACACTGTAAGAACAGTGGCTCCTAACATAAATGGTCTCTGTTCAAGAAGAAACACAGGGAAAGTCGTCACAGATAGTCTGTTTCCAAAGGGAGCAGCTCACACATTAACCCAATGAATAATTCCAGGCTGGGAGATAAAATATTTAAAGCGAAAAAAAGGCAAAAGATCCTCAGAGTTCACAGTTTTCAAGCCAGCCTTCAAAGCTCAGAAGCTCATGGTCATTTGCCAAGTAGGATCAACATGAAGAGCGTGACTATAAGAAACACGAAAAATTGCACCACCACATCAAGAGGGACTTCAGAATTTAGCAAGTATAGGAGCCAGCGGAGCTGCTGAAATTCCAAGTTCAGTAACCGCAAGCAGAAGTCCGCCATGGTGCCATGATCTAATGTATGATTCAACTGATAATCATTATATCAAAAGAGGAAAAACCACAGGAACTGTCATATTGGATCAGACTCATCTAGCAGGGATCTTCCTACAGTAGCCAATACAAAAATATTCATCAGTTAAGTAAAGGAAATCCTCCAGCAAGCAGCTAAGGTCTACCCACCTTACTCTGAAAGTTTCTTCCTTAACCCACTATTCAGAGCATAGTTTATGTTCCAAAGCCCAAAGGTCTGTTTGCCCTCAGGGTTGCTTTTATCTCCATCTAAGATGAATGTGCAAGCCTACAGAGAGATGTCTAAACTTGACCTAGAAATGAAGCCTGTGAGGAATCATACCACCAATTTCCACCACGCTACTTACGCACTGCCTACAAAGTACCTCTTTTAACCCATTTCAATCTGCTCTCTTTTACTTTTATGAAATAACTCTTTCTTCCCATTTTTGTGGAACAGTAAACAGGAATGCTTAACTCATCTCTTCCATACCATTCTAGAAAAACAAGCAAAGTTGCACTATTTCTGTGAAAGAGCATATAGGTAATTCAAAGCTCCACACCGTCGCTGCAGGCTAAGGGCACGTACACAGGCAATTGCTGTTGGATCAGCTGATGTTCAATAACTTGTTATCACTCACACCACTCAGCTTCTCACTTTCCGAAAAGCCCATTACAAAACTTGCAGTAAAGCTTCTTGCTGGTCAAAGATATTCTGAAACCCAAATAACTTGTCAAGTGGATCTTTTCTAACCATATTAAATCTGCAGAAACTATGCCAACTGGAGCTAACATTGTCACTACCTATATTTTTTATAATATGTTCTTTAATGTTAGTTCAACCAATTTTTGGGGTTCCAAAACAATGTTTACTATTATGAAATTCCCTGAATCTCTACTGAAGCCTATTTAAATTAAAGATAAACCTGCACTACTTTGTCTTCTGGTATAACAGATTACTTTAGCAAAGACTGCACTTTACCCCCAGTGATTAGGATCCTTCACAAGTCTTAGGTATATATTTTCTGATTATTTTCTGCCCTTTGATTTAACAGCTCATTGTAACATTTCCTCTATTGACATGGTGATCAATGAATGGCTCATCTTCACCGGTTGAAAAGTAGGTATTTGCTCAAGATATTTGAAGTGAAGACAGAAGGCTGCAAGATCATTTAACTTCTCTGCAATGTCCTTGACCTTCATAATTGTCTGGTAGGCTTTCTCCTTCACAGATACTTTGAAACTTTGAATTTATTGTTATTTGTGCTCATCTGATCTGATTTCTCACCATTTCTTTCCTGTAGTATAGTCTGGCTTCTATAAACCTAGTTCCATTTTCTGAAGGATGGTTGTCTGATTCAAGTCACTTCTTGTGCCTTAATTTTTAAGTAGGTATGCAAGACTTCATACAGCATGCTTTGAAATACCAAAAGTTTAACTAAGCTTTTCAAACTGTTCCTCCCCAAAACAGCAGCAGCTGCAGTTACAGCAGCTTTATCAAATATTGAAAGTATCATCATGCCTTGCTGGCCTCTTCCACCCTTCACCTCCTGCTCACCCCCTACAAGTCTACAGGTAGGGGCAAAGCTACACAGTGCACTCTGGGCAAGAAAGGCATATGTGGATGGCTGGAGCTCCTCATGTTACATCATTCCCATTGAAAAAAAAAAAGAAAAAAAAAAAGAAAAGGAAATTCTGTTTCTGATCCTTGTTTTTGTGAAGATACAATCAGAAATATGATCCTAGAGTGCTGACTGAATGCTGTCTGCTCAAGCCTTGAAATGTCTGGCAGAATGAGTTGTCACATGATTTTTACAGCAAGCCTTTCTCCTTTGATCTAGTAACAATAGACACTGGGATGCATCAAGCGTGTTTTGAGTTCATTCCAGGCTCTCAATCATAACAAAATACGGATTTTGATTTTAATTCTATTTAACAACTTTCTTCTTCTTCTGTGGTATACTATCAACACCCTGTTCACCCAATCTGGACCTTTTTGGATGGCTGTACTGGAAACGTGGGAAGGCATTTTTCCTACCCTGCTACTAGTCTCTTGCCATGCCACTGTATTTCATCTGGGCCACACTCTAAAAGCTAGACTTCAGCCTAAAATCCCTGGGCAAATATGCTGCGCACACTTCAGCATTTTGCTGAACATCCCTGCTCTGTAAAGCAGCGTACCAAAGTCTCAGTGGCAGTTTTACAGAAGTCCAGAAGGAAAGCTGTGTCTGAGAAGAGAACAGCCCTGATGGAATGACCTTTACTGGGACTTGACACCTGCTACCTTGTAAGCTTCTTACACACACAGCTTAATCTACCTGGAGGCTTTTTTGCTTGATAAAAGGTGATAAAAAAAGCTGTTAGACTGTAAGCTCTGTCTTAGATTCAAAGCATGTAGGCTCCTTGATATTCTGAAGCTTAGGGCACACAGAGGGGAAGAATATTTCTTAGTTCAGGTGCAATTCTCAGGTTGCTTATTAGGGATGAACCCTGGTATAAGAATCACTTTATTGGTATGAAAGTAAAGGCTTCTTGATAGGAAGAGGGGTCCGAGTTCTCCAGTACTACCGACAAGATAATGTAACAGTGATCATAAAGCTTTCCTCAGCAGATGAGAAGAACAAAGAAGCCCAACTCTAGAAATTTACAATCCACAGAGGATCAAGCAGATTGTATTCTGGATACCTTAAAGGTGAATGCTCTAAAACATGCATCAATCTATAGTGATGAAAACCCAGTACCCTCTCATTATAAATAATTCCCTCTTTCTTTGAGACAACAAGGGTCTAAATCAAGAAGTTGTGTCAGTGGGATTTTTAGCATGACGGAAGGGGGAAAAAGCAGAGCAAAAGATAGGCCCCACTGCAGCCCTACCTTGGCACAGATGTTGGGAGAAGCCAGAACTCGAAGACTAAAACAGAACAGAGGAGGAATTAGCATTATTTGGGAGTTAGCTTTATCTGGAACTTAAAGGAAAAAACAAAACCAACAAACAACAGCAACAAAAAAAAAAAACCCACAAAAACCACAAAGAACTGACCTTCTAAATAGCTGATGACCCTGAACAGAAAATGACCTATCACTAACCTCTCAAACTGTAGTGGAAGCACAAGTGAGAACAGCATACCAAAAACGCAGTGGTGGCTGGGAGCTGAACTGATGTTCTTCAGGTAACTACGCCTCACCCTCTTCTCTCACCATGCCAAACACCTCCCTCAGGGCAGCTAATCCCTGGAGCTCATCTTCTCTCCTGCCTGAGCTAAGGTGCATCACAGCTACCAGCTCTGGCCTTGCAAGACCTGGAAAATGAAATTGTGAAAATACTTTATTCCATACTACGAGAGGAAGCTTAAATGAGCTCTCTTCAACTGAAAGCTTTTCTGAGCACAAGCTCCCATTTCATGCTCCCTTGGGCATCGTTTCTGCTTTGTTTGGTTGTGTTTTTTTTTTTCTCTGAAGGTCAATGTTGACAAACTCCCATCACAATGAAGTCTTAAAATACTTTGCCCTCTGCAGTTGGCCCAGGTGACTAACTTATTGTTTTAAAGTGTTGGATGAAAGAAGTTCAGAATGGAAAAAGATACGCAGAGTTTGTTGTGTAAGAAACACTGAAACAGTCGGAAGCTTTTTATTTATTTAAGGTGTCTGACACCTGTGTTGAAGGCTTTAGTTATTTAGATCTAAGGACACTTGCAAGCATTTGTAAGATTGGGGGTTGTGTTTGAAGGCCACACTTGTATCATATATGCTCTAAACACAGTAGTATTTAACCTTTATCTGCTGGCTTTTATAACACAGGCCGTTTATATGAAGTGAGTGGAACATTGATCCTCCTGTTAAAGTTTCCTGTGATTATTCAGTATTAGTATTGCTGTGATTAGTCACACCGCGGCTGCTGCTCTTGTAGGTTGTTTGATACAGTATATTTCCCACTATACACAAAGCAGTAGTGTAGGAAAACCCAATTCAATCAATTTGAGCAGCCCTTCTTGTGCTACATCAGTATATTATGTATTGGACAGATAAAGTTGTGACGCTATCTAATATATTCTTTGGATGGCTTGACTGATGTACTGAATGAATGGAGATACCTCATGCTATCCAATCCTGCTGACGCAAGATTATGGCATCACTATTTGAAGAGACCAAAAGGGGAGCATGGAGAGGGAAGAGTTTAGGCACTGCTTCCCACATCTGTAGAGAACATGGACACCGCAGTGTGTGAAGGAAGAAAATCAGGCAGAGGAGACTTCTGACAGCAAGCTAAAAAAAAAGTGGAAAGTGAGAACAAAGAAGAGCTCTAAATATGGATGTGATGCCAGCTGCTGCAGAAATCTCATTTCAGCCTCATTTTCAAGAGGTGCTCTGCATACCACAAGGCACTTTTAGATGAGCAAACTATCCAAGCCCATGGCTGTTTTATTCTTTTCCCTATTTTTATAATAATTTGTTGGGATGGCAGAAGCGTCTGTACCCCTGAGAGGGGCTACCACACCCTTGCAACTGTACACACCAACTGCCACAGGAGCATTTGTAACTTCTCCTGTGGCCACTCTTCAGCGACAGTGCTCCACAACTCCAGACCTGCCAGGTTTTAAAAATTAGAAGAAAAAGAAACTTTTTTTTTTTTTTAAGTTTCTAACCATTGATTTACTGATCTAAAGCCTTAAACAGGTAGTTAATGTTTCCAGGGTTTAGGCTGTCTTTTTAACACCTGGGCTGCACAGAACATTTAAAATTACCTAGAACACTTTGGAGCCAGTCCAGGAAGGGAGCCAAGAAATTGTCTCCTATGTTATATCACAAAAAGAAACGCAACAATAAGTAGCTCATAAGAATGATTATTTAAAAAGGGACAGACATGACAGGTAACAGAAGTGCAGCATCACCAGACAACAGTTAATGTAAGGCACAGTGTGTATTGTGTCACAAATGTAAAAGTCTGAGATATAGAAGACAGTGTCGTAAGACAACAGAATAATGGTGTCATCAGGTGACATGTTCTGTTAAGTCTTGTATACAAACTCCCTTGATTCATTCAGTCTCTCACCAGCTTTGTGTTTGTCACTCCTGATGGCTTAAGATAGCATTAAAATTCCTGATGACATACCTTTGTTAGGAAGCAGCATCATTTATTGCAATTGAACTACAAGCATTGTACAGTTTTACACAATTTATTATTATTATCAACATGGACCTGGACTGCTTTGTTAGTAATCTGCTGCAGCCACTGGGGACTATTTGGGTCTCGTGTTGGGTGTTTTAAAGCACTAGTTTAAAAATCACTAGCTGTTTAGTTTCCTATACCAAAATACTCACATTGAGTGAAAGTAAATGATAGTTCATCTAGGAATGCATGTCTGTGTGTGTGGAAGGAACCACTATATTGTGGTTACACAAATTTTCACTCATTTGAATAGCAGTATGATCCCAAAGACTTCAGATTAACCAAATCCTGCTGCAGTTGGGACTGCAGATACCCACCTTTGCTGCTTAAGTTCTTCCTCAATTTATTTAGTTACTCTTTAATGACCCTCCCCAAGGCCTTTTACATAGATTTTTTTTCCTGTTTTTAAATACAAAGTTTTTTAATTGACCTTTTTTTGACAATTTAATTATAATTACATTTCCCTCGTGATTACATTTATTTTTACACTGTCTCCTTGCCAATTTTGATCCACTTAATTAGTTTTAAATACGTCCCACATTGCTCACCTTCAGAAGTACCACTATTACATCAACTCAGCTGTTTTTCTTATATAAATTATCTGAATGTAGAGGAACTTTAAGGAAAAACACTGGTTTTTATTTCTTAATCATACCACAATACTATTTATCAAGTTCTATGGATGACCCACCATAGTCACAACCAATTTGATGGGATTTTGGCTTCCTCCCTCCTGCCCCTACTTGTACAAGGCCCAGCCTTTAGTAAGACAGTAACTAAAAGCCAGACCATGCACTAGAAGCCATCATCAGCTGTTGCCTGTAAGGATGAAATATTAAAATGTATCAGGGATCTCTTCTCACTGAAAAATATTTGGAACTTACAGGCAGCTCTTTGCCTCTGATACATTTTTCAAATGCTGTATTTGATTCCTTCTCTGTAAGCCACTACTTTCACTGACTTTCTCAGAGACGCTGAAGATAAAGCAATATAACAACCTAAGGCTGAGGCGCACACACAACCACAGGACAACGCTTACACTTATGCCACAGGGCAGGGCAGCAAAGCATACCTGTTGTGGAATCTCCAGTCTCAGAAATCTTCAGAGCTTTATTGTACAAGACCCAGAGCAGCCTGATCACAGCTGGCCATACTTTGAGCAGAATGGAAGCCAATCAGATGACCTCCAGAGTCCCTTTCTGACCTAAATTATTCTCTGTTTCTATCAACCTGATGAAAAAATGTCATTTGTGATTTGTTGAATCAGGGCATTCCTCCCAACCACTTTCATTTTGCCAAAGACACCAATTTGGGAAGTTTAAAGCACAGAGATTCATCTCCCTGAACTTCAGACACTTAACTGACATGGCTAAAATAAGAACCTAGTTTTCTACATGTCATTCTCAGTCCATAAAGACAGGATGACACCATGAGTCATGTAAAACCCAAACCTAGTCAATAGGGAGAGAGGGATAATTATCATACAACTCAGCAGAGTGTTTAAAGCAGGTGGGATGGACTTGGAATCCAGTAGTTTGCCATGGAGAGTCTATAAGGAAGAGTTACTAGCAGTTTCTGCATTTCTGCCACTACAGCATACTTATTTCTTCTGAGAAACTGAAAACATTTTTTTTTTATGTTCATCATCAATATTAATTCCTCAAGAATTAAAGTTGCAATGATACTGGGAGTGGTTCCTGTAGTATTCTGGTAGTATTACAAACAGAGTTACTGTGTTTCTAGATTGTTATCTGATGTCCATAAACTCAGAAGAATATTTTAAACATCTCTGCCTTTTTTTCTTCCTTGGGGAAAATTGCAACCTGCTAGACTAATATTTTGTGTATCTGATTCTGATTATTTCTCAGGTGTCAAACCCTTCAATAGGTGAACTTCCAGTTGAAATTTCAGGGCAGAATAACAAAATAACCTGGTGTCTGCTGTTAGCCATAAGAACTGGGGAAAATCATAGAATCACAGACTGGTTTGGGTTGGAAAGGACCTTAAAGATCATCGAGTTCCAACCCCCCTGCCATGGGCAGGGACACCCTCCACTAGCCCAGGTTGCTCAAAGCCTCATCCAGCCTGGCCTTGAACACCTCCAGGGATGGGGCATCCACAGCTTCCCTGGGCAACCTGCTCCAGTGCCTCACCACCCTCACAGGGAAAAATCTCTTCCTTATATCTAAATCTACCCTCTTTCAGCTTTCCTTTTAATCAGACTCTCAAAATTAATCTAAAAAAATTGGTAAATCATTTCCCCTCCCTGCAACAAACAAAGGTAACTGGATTGTAACATCCACTCTTTCTGGGAAATACAACAGGAAGGTATAAACTGAACATTTGCCCAGCCAATAGCACAGGTTATAAGGGTTTTTACCTTGAGTAATACCAGGCAAATTTTTCTGAACTAATTTGTATCAAGCACTTGATATATAGCCATAAAATAGCATCAGCTGAGCCTGCACCTGCCAGATACTGATTTTGTTTATCTTAAGGAGGAAGAGGAGCATGTGTTAAAAGGCTTATGCCTGCTTTCAACTGGACTGACCACTGCAGCCTTACTGGGAGATCCTTACTCACAACAGGCATGAACTCAAATTCAGTCCCCAAGAGGCTTTCAACAGCAAACTGGTCAATTTTCTAAGCAATTTATGCTTGTTTAATAACAAAACTAAACAAACTTCCACCTAAAATGAACTTAACTTGCAAGAATTTCTCTCTAGGCTAGACATCTTCAGTTTTAAAGACCTTCTGAAGCCCGAAGACAGGCCCCGTCAAAACTAAAGGCAAACCACAGTGTTCTGCACAGCCACAACGCAACACAGTGGGTACATCTCAGCTCCTCAGGGCAGATTCAGAGATTCCTCACTCTTGCTCTGTGAGGTACAGGTCACTGTTTACCAGTGTAATAGGACAGACATCCAGAATAACCATGGGCTTTCTTCCCAGCCACTGTAGAAGAGATTTTTAGCTAAACCCCTTAAATGTTTTAAGAACCGTGGCATGCTTACCACTGATTTTCCATCCATGTCTTTGATTTGACTACTCCACTATCTGGAAGAAAGCTAATGACTGGAAAGTATTTTAAAAAGCGTAAATAGGATAATTCAGATAATGTTAGGATGAACAGCCTGACATCAGCCCTATGAAAAAAGCTGATATTGGATGAGATAAGTACAAAAATAAGGAAGATTATAATTAATGGTAATTAATACTAATTACTTCATTAGTTTACAAAGGGGAAAAAAGACAGGTTTTATCAACCAAACAATCACTAATAAAATTACTGGTTTGGTTAAAGCCAATTACGTTGATCTGAGGCTTCTGTAAGGTGTCTGCGTTACGCAAAAGAGGTTTAGAAGTCTGATTATTATATCACATCAGGAAGAGTTATCCTCTTCTGAATATGAAAGAAAGATACCAGCGTATTAATCTCAGGAAACGTGTAATATGATGAAATAGTTGGTAGCCACAAAGACAAATTTAATAAGTAACAAAGGGAACACTTTAAGCAGGGAAAAGATGGTAGATGGTAGATTCTTCACAATTTGAAATCTTTTAGAAAGAAACCTTCTTAATGTAAGCATCTGGCATGCTTACATAATAGACATTAGCAGCTTAATGCAAAATTAAAAGACAAGGCTCTCTGGGTTATATTATAAAAGCAATAATCATAACAGTCTTTTCAGGCCTTAAAATGAATCTATTAGCACAGTTCCAATGTGCTGCACATGGGGTTCCTCAGCATGATCTCAAAGGCGCTTTCTTTGATCCAGCTCTCTCTGACACCCTTAGAATCGTTAATCCCAACATGGTGGGGTCTGTCTCTTGCTATTTCCTCTTGTAATGTCACTTTGATTCCTTCTGCAGCAAGACTTTTGGAACATCACTCTTTAGCAGAGTATTAGCTTTCCTACAGGCCTCCCTGGTGCACCATCTAACTGTGTCTCTGTGCCATCAGCCCAGTTTCCACAAGGATCAACTGACTGCCCCATATTACAGATCTGGTTTACACTACTTATGGTAAATCTTTCCTTGTTATCATAACTTTTAAGATTATGGTAACATTTTTGGCAGCTTGCTGAAGTCATGCTGAAGCATTATACCTTGAAGCATACACCTTATTTTGCACCATTACACCTTGAAGGTGCATCTACCTGCAAGGTGACACCACCATGAAGTGCCTATATCTGATGTCAGGTACCCACCCCTCCATTTTTTCTCTTACAGCCAGAATAGATCCCCCATCATACTACACCGTATTGTCTAGGTGCCCAAATTTAAGTTTTAATCTGATACGCTTCATCTGAAACCTACCTTGAGCTCCCTGCCTGGCAGGGGAAACTGTCACCTTCAAAGTATAGTGTCTCCCCGCTGCTCCAGGTTGAGCTACCTTCTAGAAATACCTCCCTCTGCCACAACACCACCACCAAACCTAAGGCAAACAGGACCCTAACTCAGAGGAGCAGTTATGGTCTGAAATGTAGGCAGGACAAACATAAGCCTGTATGCTACCTTTGTAGATCCAAGAGAACTGATACCAAATTAGATTAGCATTTTCCTCCTTTTCCAAATCACCATTGCCTTTATGCAGTTTCCTGTTTATGAAATTTTTGTAGCATCCTTAATGGGTATTTTGACCCAATGTACCTTGTGATAAATGCCATAATCATTCATTTGGAGGCTATCTCATGTTCTCAAGACCATAGATTTTTGGACCACAGCCTTTTATTTCATTTTCATTTGGCTTCTGTTCCTAAGCACTTTGCTTATTATCAAGCCCTTTTGTTGTGTGTACTCCAGTTCCATCCTACTAATTGGCTACAGCGTAGGTCTATGATCCCTATCAAATTAACTCTCACCATAATTGAGCCTGCCACAATCACATTGCCTGCATAACCTCCTCTTTAAGGCATGCTCTCATTGCTGTAGGATCTACACTTAATGTCGAACTTTCCTTCACACTTTCATCAGTGACTATGCATCTGAAGCTATCTTCGACAAAAGCATCTCTAACATGAAAACTGAATGCCTTTTTATAACCACAAAGCGATTGATACAATGGTCAATATCTAATGGTAAAATTAAAAATCAGTCCATTCAGCTAAGTTTGGTGAGTTTGTTGATGTTATAAGGATCAGGAGATTCTTCTTGCATGGCATAGTAGTGAGTGGACATAGTACAAGACATAGTCAAAGAGTCTAAAATAGTGAAGATTTTCCATTCTGGCATATAGGCATGGGTAGTTAAGATTTCCCTTCTGGATAGGCTAGTGACCTTTTGGAAGACTGGGAAGAGAGAGGAAATCCATTTGAAATACCTAAGACATTTAATTTACTCTAGTCATCAAGGCTCTCTACAAAGTCAGTGAAACCTCCATCCTAAGCCAGGCACCTGGCCATGCTCTTAAACCATTTCATTTGATTTACCTAACATAGTAAGAATCTGCTCAAAAACCATAACACTGTTGCAGATTTCCAGACACATTGTTACCCAGAACAAAGCCATGATGTCCAGGTGCCAGAATTCATGGGCTGGGGCAGGGGAGGGTGGGGGGCGACACACAAATGGAGGGAAGAGAATGAACTACGGACCATGCTTTAAGAAGTGGCTTAGTGAAAACAGTTAGAACAGGAAATACAGTCAGCTAAGTATAAGCTACTGTACCACTCCTTTTGCTATTTTTATTTGCACTGGTTAATACATTCTTACATCTTAAGATAAGTAGGCCAGCTCGTCTGAGGGAACGCAGAACAGGGTGCTAATTTCATCTCTGCCTCACAATTCACCAGTGTCAGCACTTCCTAAACTGGAATTAGGCGTCCTGTCCTATTTGATGATGTCACATAGCAAGTTCTAGACATTGTTACCTTTTGCTGTTATATTAAGCAGAGCAGTCAGATTTTGATGAAATGTGTTGAACTAATAGTAGTCACCCACTCACTCAATGGCCTTCAGTATCGTTTTTCCCACCTCTCGCTTGTTAACATCACATCCTGTCTTCCTCAGCTTCTTGTGCAAAGTATCCAAAACTTTCCAGTGTCCCTTAGTTATTAAAATTCCTGGAATAACTGATTAGTATATATGCCTAATTACACACAGATGATAACAGAAAAATATCTTACTTGTGATCGACTAAGCCTGGTAGGCACAATCTGCATTTTAAAAATTTTTTCTACAGAAAATCACCTCAGAAAGCACAAAACCAAAATGGTCACTTTCAGTTTGGGGTGAAACTCCTTAAAGATTCTGCAGTATCTTCCTGACAAGTCAGCAGCTGCCTCTAAGCACGTAAATTGCACTAACATGTTAATATATTTCAAATTCCAGAGCAACTGTGTGTCATCGGATTAGAATGTCGATACCTTAAAATAAAGATGAGGAGAGACAGGTGATGAATGTATAGTTGCAGCTTAGAAAAAAAAAAAAAAAAAAAAACCAAACAAAAAACTAAACCTGTGTTAATTTATTTCTAAAAGCAGGTATTTCTGATTGCCAAGCTCTTATTTTTTCTGCATGTGTAAGTCCCATTGAATCTACTGTCTAGAGTGCAGATCCACCCAGACAAATTGTGATAGGAAAAATCAAAATAGTTTAACATAAAGGCATTTACATTAGTGAGGTAATAGGAGTGTTTAATCATATTTCTCTTAGTAAATGAGATGAAAATTACTATGGGTTTTTTTCTTTAGGTTCATAAGTACTGCTTTACTTAGAGTTGCTTTATGAAAAAAACTGCCTCTAATGGAAAGACTTACTTTCTAAATAGTGATTCACATGCTTTCGAAACAGCTCTCGTTTCTACGAGCAGTACTGAAGACTAGAACTGTCAGAGTCTACTAGAAAACACCTGTTTCCTTCCTTTTCTCTATTTTCTCTTTACTCATACAGCATCCAGCTACGCATAAAAAGTATCCATAATAAGCATAACTTTGGATGCACGCAGTTAACAAAAAAAAAAAATGCAAACTTATGACCAATTTATCATGTCAGTACAACTACATTGCTGACCCTTCTCTTCCAATCCAGTGTGAAACTGGAACCAAAGAGAGCCTATGGGGCTATTTCATTTTCACACATTAGACAGGTCTCCAACATGCTGGTATATTTGATTTTTGGTCAGCAACATTTCTTCACCCCCAATATGCACATACAGCATTATCCACACGATATTTTGCTTGTGGAGACAGAGGCTGCCCAATATTTTATTACTCTATGCCTCATAATGTGATAACCTGCAGGAACAAGAGGACTTCATTTGTTATTGATTTCAGAAAAAAGATTAATTTAGAAATAAAATTTGGAAGGCATTTTTCTTGTGTAAGTAAGCACTGGCTATTTAGTGTGCAATGAGTACCCGTACACCCTGTGCAGCCTCCTAGGCTGTACAACACTGGCGTTGTGACCTGACAGTAAAACACAAACCAGGATCGCATTCGCTTCTCACCTCTTTTGCGCTGTAAAAAACAACCCCACCACATATACACAACTATCTAAGACAAAATAAAGGCTTGCAAAATGTTCTTGTCTATTATTTTTTATAGTCAAATTGCTTTTCTGCATCTATGTACCCAGTTTGCCTCTACCCTTTAAATGCGATTAATTCATAATGCTAATATAACACAGATCACTAACAACAAGCACACTTTCATTTCAAAGCAGTGCAGTCTCCACAGGATAAAATTTTACCATTCATATTGAGCAAAGGGAAAAATCTAGAAGATCTTATAGTATAGTATAATGTGCTCTAAAAGAGGGCTGAACTCCTTATTCACATTTAACGGAGGTGCACAAACTTCTCCCATATAATTCCAGACACTTAAATGAGGTGTCTGTGGAGGAGCCTGGCTGTCCTACACTCCCTCTCCACTTCCAGAGATAGAAATAAATTTCCTAAGGTGTGATAATTCCTGTCCTCCCCCACCAGCCCTAAACAAAACCTTTCTTTTCCCTCAACCTGAACTGCTTCAGTGAGACCGAGAGGTACGCATATGATTTCTCTCACAGTTCCTGATTTATTATCTACATGGAGACAAATTATGGTTGCTTTATAAGAACACAGGACTGGAAGCAATGCCCTGGGCTATCACATCAAGACTCACATCCTCCTTAGCTCCCCATGTTTACCTCCCCTGAAGTATTTGTAGAGAGCAGTCACAGTCCTTCTCAGCCCTCATTTTGCTAGTCCAAACAAGCTGGGGTCCTTTGTCTTCTCCTTGTAAGACAGCTCTGCATTTTCCTGATCACCCTAGTAGCCCCTTCTTGGCACTCATTCCAGATTGAATTAATCTTTCTTGAGTATGTTGACCTGAAAAGCACGCATTGCTGCAGATATGGCCTTACACAACAGCAACAATGCTTCCAGGTCCGCTAGAAATACTTGGTCTCATACTTCTTAAGATCCTGCTTGCATTTGTCATAGTGGTATCGCACTGATGATTCACAATGATTCCTAAATTAGACAGACATCAATCTCTCTTCCACGTTTCCACAGAGGAGTTCCATCTAGTCACACCTGTCTCTAGGCTCCAATAGTTTTAATAAGCTAAATGAAACAGGCAACAAACATTCGTGTCCTGGCTTTGCTAGCTGAGATATTAAACATGTATTAAGGTCATTATTTTAGAGCTGTTTTCTCAGAGGCTATTTCCAAGCCTTCCCCAGGATTAGCCAGCCCCATTAAGATGCACATAACCCTCAGCAGCCCAGGGCCATAAGGCTAACCTGGCTCTTCCCACCAAGAGTAGAAGAGGCTGCCAGAAGTTTGTGCTGTCTCTTCTTTTTTCTTTTATTTCTGAAATATTTTATTCAGCTCACCAGAATGACTGAAACCAAGAAAGCCAAACAGTTTAATGATACAAAATGGTTCAAATTAGTGTCTGTCTTATTTTTCTCTGTAGTTTAAGGGATCAATATTAATGAAGAGAGAATCTATAAACATCACTAATGAGGATGAAGTGGACTATCCCCCACCGGAGTATCCCCAGAGCCGTATACACTTGAGTTTGCACCAAATGAAGATGATATCCACTATTAAAGGCTGCATTTTAATCCAGCCACAATAATAACAGTGAAGTTAGTGCTATTGGTAAATTTTAATAGATGATGTCTTACAAAAGCGCCCTACTTGAAATTCAGTCCAAAGACTAAATTAAAGTCAAAGCCCTAGTCAGTTAACTGGGCTATAACATGTGAAGAATTGATTTTCTTATTTTCAGCTGTCAGACCTGCTACAAAGAATGAGTTTTAATTCTGGGGATGTTATTAAACTCCTTGCTTAAATGGCAGAAAAATGGAACCACTAGCCAGGGGACAGCGGTACGGCTGTCGGAGTGAATGACACCTGTCAGAGTATGATGAATGACCCTCTCTGCCCCACAATCCCCCGCTCTGTCACTCAGGTGAGGGCCATTAATCTTCATCGAGGGCCTGTCAGGCCGGGAAGCCACGACGACAAAACGTCTTCTCGCATTTGCCGCCGCCACGCACGTAACAATGCGATATTCTTATTGTCACAGCGACGCCAAATTAGCATAATTTATTATGACTTTCCTCCCCCCGAGCCCCCTCCCCACCCAAAACCCAAGTAGGGGAGAGATGCGATTAGACAGATGGAGGGTAGGCCCAGCCTGCCAGCCCCGGAGCCCCCCGCAGTGCTTGATGAGGAGTGGAGCATCTCTACAAACCAATCAAAAAGCTGGCAGTTCAATTACAGAGTAATAAAGGGACATTCATCATTCAATTAGGCACCTGTCACGGTTTCACAAAAGGGAAAACTTCTAACCTGAGACTCCAGGGAGAAGATGCTACAACCAGGAGGCAGAGAAATAAATGAAAAAAGGACAAAGTCAATTACTGGCCAATCCAGACAAAAGGAAATATGTTAAAATAAGGGATAAGTTATCCCTAGGCAAAAATCAGAAAAGTTACATGACCTTACAAAGATTATAAAGGGCCAGCATTAAAAGAGCTGTGCCACACTACTCTGCAACATGCACTCTACCAAATTTCCCTCCTCACAAGCTCCAACGAAAGCTGAAAAGGCTGAATGTTATAAAGAAGAAAGCTTTACGGAAATAAGAATGTGGCTTAAGAACCCTGATATTGCTACTTCAAGAGTATACAACGCAAACCATGTTTGAAAGGAACACACCTATTCATCTCAGCTTGTTGCTGTACCTTGTTTAAAATGCTATAAACACCTGGGTGATTCTTCCTATCATATTAGAAACATTAGCAATTCAGTTAGCCGCCAACAGAAGTAGGTGAACCCTTTCCAAAAACCAAACAAAAACTGAAACACTAACATGCCATATAAATTCTAAGACTTTGGCATGTAAAACAGCAGAGAAGCAAAGCAGGCATGCTTCAAAGTTATTTTGTCCAATTTATGTCCTTCATAGTTCGCAGACCCCAGATCTTGAAAGTTATCAAGAATTAGAACATGGCAGAGAGGAAACTGTTTGTCAGGCGGAGACTGGAACTAACGTGGATTTATCCTGTTCTGCAGCTGCAAATAACAGGTAAAAAAAAAAAAAAAAAAAAAAAATTAGCTTGCTGAACAGCTGCTTGTGCAATAAACTTCGTTAAGTTGATTACCTGCCTGCTAAGAAGGTTTATAGTAAATTGCAACTCCAATATTAAATTACCAGAGCAGCAAAGGTAGGATTTGGTTGGAAAGATGTAAGACTAATCCAAAAAACGTTTATTAGAGGTGATGAATGAAACCCTATACAATCAGCTAGAATGAGTAGAAAAGTCTAGAGTGCCTTGATGACTTGGATCCAACGCTTATTTTCAGAGGGATGTCCAAGTCCTGGTGCCTGCTTACACAGACCAGCACAGGGCCACGAGGAAGCCCCCATTTATCACTGTATGAGCGTAATGCTGCATGTCTACTCATCCTGCCGCTCCATCACAGTAAGCCTAGGAGCATGCCACACTAAACACAGCTACAAGGTTTCCAGGAGAGAAGCTAGTTCCTGTGTGGGGTTGCAGTTTGACATGTAGACGTGCCATCTCACTCAGATGTGGGTCAGGCTACAGTTCTGAGTGCTCATGTCACATCAGAGCATAGGATTTACACCTCCAAATCATGCTAATGTTTTCCAAAATCTTGCCCAAATGAGTTCATATAATATAACAATTACGGAACTCTTTGGGAATATTTTGTCAACTAAAGTGGAAAAAATATTGTCAGATAAATTTGCTTGGGTTTAGCATATGACTAACTCCAAGCACCAGAAATTATTTACAGCAGCAGTCAGAGCTGGTCTTGATGAGGACAAGGAGGGAATCGCCATTAAGCAGTGCTTTCTTTACAAGAGGATCTAAATTTACAACAGGGTGCAAAATAACCTAAGCAATTGATTTGTATGCCGAATACTTCCTCCCATGCCTTTTGCAGTTGCATCCCAGGGCCCAATGAAGTTCTGATACAACATAAAGAGGCTAACAATGCTTGCATACCTTGCTTGCAGGGGGTGCTTCAGAGATCAATCTGTTAAGGTTTTTAAACTGGCTTGGAGATGAAAGTGCTACATAGCATAACTACTGGCTATAGCATTGTGCATTGTCTTCATTATGCTGCTTTGAAAAAAATCATCATAGACTACTGTATCAGCTTTCCCATAACGCCAGGCAGGGGATTTTTTTGTTTTCCCCTTTTGGTATAAATACATTCTAAATACAAGCTTGCAAAATCCAGAAGAAAAAATAAAGTGCCAGAATTACTGAAACAGAGAATTTATAACTCCTTCCCTATCCTTTCCCCTAGAAAATATAGTTTATCAATACAGTGGTTGCCTCTGAGATTAGTCGCAGTGTCAAGATTTTCAACAGAACAGAGGCAGGGAATGGTGCGTGTGACTCAAAGGTGTTTGATGCTATCAGTCCTTGAGGTCTTGTGCATACAGCTCCACTGCTGCTGTGCAATGGTTCAAAAAATTGAAAGCCAAGTGTTCAGGGAATAGGTTACAAAATTAGTAATTTGTTGTTCCTGCTTTGATGTCAAACAGAAAACAAACAGAAATAATACCCCTCTCAGGAAGTCTAAAAATAACTAAAGAAAACAAACAGAGCTAAAAATACAACAATTGGTTTCAGATGCAGAGCCGCAATTATCAGGCTCCACAACATCCAATTTGCTTTCTCTCCTGCACAAGCACACATTATGAACAATCTAGGAACTCAGATAGTAAACACAGGCATTCTCAGAAGTCCCGTATGGGGACAATTTTTTGGGGGGGAAGAGGGGAGAAGAGCACTCCTTCCTATTAGGTCACTACTATTTGAAGTTCTGTTTTGCCATATAGTCTTACATATAGATAATATGTTACAATAACTTACTAAATGCTACAAATAAACTACAAAATGCATAGATGATCCTGAGTTTCCAATATGGTAGCCTTTAACAAATCAGGTGTTCTGGGGCTGTCATATCAGCGATCTGGTTTATTAAGTCTTAATAAACCCAGCTTGTTTATCCAAATGCCTCAAAGAGCGCAATTGACCCTTCTTGTTCTTATAGATACTGCACTGTTGCCTCGAGAAACACAGTTTCCCAAGGAGGAAGCACTACGAGGGGTACATGTCAGCAAATCTACAAAAGGAAAATGAGGGTAGAGGGAATAAAAAAAAAAGGTAATCACATTGAGACGAAAAGGGAAGACAGTAAAGTACCAGGACAATAGCACGCTGAATAATTGATGAGCTGGTGGTTTATGAGTGAGTTTCATTAATATTATCCTGCAGGTTCATTAAGCACTGTCCCAGGCTCATCTTCGAAGGTTCCTCCCGAGTTTTGATTAGGTGCCACAAGTCTTTTGCTTAGACATCAGAACTTAAGGCCTTTGGTGGTGACAACCACTTCCTAAGCCCCAGTCCCTTCAGCCAAGCACCTTTCTGAGCTCTTTTCTATTCCCCTCCCACTAATCACAAGTCCCTAACCATGACAGCAAGTCTTAGTAAATAATATATCAAGATAAATGATAATTGTGCTGTTTTAAATGTCTCCTAATGAGCATCATAAATTAAAAATTAATATTGCAAAGACTGTACGAATAGCATCAATGCTATAAACAGAGCAGCAGGGATCAAGAATGCAAATGAAAGTAAAACGCTCCCTTATCCACCTCCCTGTATGAAAAAATTCTGGAGCCAGCAGACTGTTAGGCATTACAAAGCTAATAAATGACTTTAATGAAGTTCAGTAATGGGCAATTTCTTCTTAATCTTCCATTTACCTTCTAATATTTGGCTCTTCTGGATTGTGAGATTTCTTTTGTTGATTTTTTTTCCCTTTAAACCATCTCTCAAGAACTGTTAGTTTCTTGTTAGATGCAACAGTAATCTCAAATTAAAGCATGCTGCTGCAGCAAAAACTAAAGAATGGTCTGGTTAACAGATTGCTGGTCCTGATGATCACGCAGAAAGGCTAAAGCAATTTGGCAGTAGCCATTCTGTTGCGTGACGTTGCTATTATCATTGTGCCTTCTATTCAGACAGTGCATTCAAATGGTGTCTTTTTCTGGGTGACTGAATAAGGCATACTTAGTTATGCCCTTGTACCTCCAAGTTTCAGCTAGAAAGAAAGGAGGCAACTGGAATTCTTAGCCTTCCTTCTTCCAGAGCCTTAGTTTGTTCAGTTTGGATATAGCAAAAGTATTTGCACAAGCAATGTTTGCCTCCTTTTTTAATGGCTGGAATAATCTATAGCTGAGTCCCACCTCCTTCAGTTTTGTAAATATTTAAATTGATCCTTTTGAAGCAAATGTCTTTGGATGCTGTATTTGCATCATCATGTCACTAACTATTCCTAGGCAGTAGATAATGTCAGACTTTGAGAAAGAAATAAAATACAAATTTACTAAGCCATGAATTGACACGAGGCACAAGTTCATGAAGGAATCTGACACTTAGGCTAAGATTAGAACACTTTGATAACTGATTTTTGGTTTTTTTAAAGATACCTAGCAAGTCTCCTAGTCCTTGCCAATAATCAACAACCAACCAAGGGACCACAGAAAATAAGACTTGGTCATCCAGCACATCAGACTGGATCCCCTACAATGCCATTTCGCCACTGATTCTGTAATTCCAACCCTCTCAACTTTTTCCTTGCTTGCCTTTTCGTCCCCTCATCTGGCAGCTCTGAGGTAAGGAAGAGCAACAGTCAGCTAGTCTGCTCCTTAAACTATATGAGACATGGGAACAGTGGGTTTAAACAAAGAGAGCATAAGTTATACATTATGAAGAAAAGCAATTACTGAGAAGAGGCTACTCGTCCATCTCCATCATTTTTAAGCCTAAAGCAATAGAAGTGCTAGTCGCTCCTCTGTAATTAAGGCTGAAGTCTGCATTTCAAAGAAGATCAACTTCTTTCCATGATGCTCCCTCTCCAGCAGAGTACTTTCTCTAAAGTCATTCTGTGCTTTACAGAGCATTTATAAATATTTTACTCCAAGCTCATATTTATGACAAAATTAGACACCCTGTGCCTTTTTATTGTCCCAGTTGAAGTCAGTACTAGAGTAAGTCAGATTTGAAATACTGCAGCAAAATCTCAGCATAACAGAAATTATCTTTCTAGACCAAATGGTTGTCTTCTTTTCCTCTTGGATACTGTCAGACAAGACTCCTCTTAAACAACACTTCAATAATATCAGAGATAACTAAACAACTACTGTTCAACTGTAAAAAGTTTTTCCTAAGTGTCATGAGACATTTATGCTCTCCCAGTGTTAGGGGCTCCCTCAGTGGAAGACTTCACTTTTACCAGCACTACACCTCAACAGTTCAGAATTACCTGCTTGGCTTTGTTGTCCTGGAAGTTTAGGTAGAAGCACAGGCAAAGCTGTTAAAAGCACAGAGTCATTAAAAGTTGGAGACTAACGTATCTTTGAAATCCAATTTCATCTCTTTTGGGACAACAAACAGTAAAATGCATTAACCATAATTGTATGGTTATCTCAGGGCACCACTAGATGGAAGAATTAGCATTACTCCAAATTCCGGCAAGCCTGGGTTTGTTTTAAATGTGATTTTTATTCTAAGGTACTTCAATTTACAATTTTGGTTTTCAGTTAATTAAAATATTACTGTAACATCAGTAACCTTTAGGCTGCTAATACAGTACATCCACAGTGAACCCTATTTTAATGTTGGAAATGTTTTTTGTTTGGAGATTTACATCCGTCTGGGGATCCTCAGCTGGTGATAATCACTGCAGCTACACTTAATGGATCTATGCCAAATCTACACCAGCTGAGGATCTAGACATGTATATTTGCTCTTGGCTTTTTTTTTTTTCCTAAGTTCATATGAACTATGAGTATTATACCCAAGTGTGATTCCTCTTTTCTACCAACAAAGGGTTTTGCACTGCTGCCCTCAAGTTTGATCGGTGCTGATGACACCTGCTCTCAAGGAAATGAGCTGGGACCACCAACCCATTTCATAAAGGGCCACCGAGCAGCTGTCACATGGTAGCAACTCCCAGGCAGTACTGACCTGTAACAAATCTGAACCACTGACCTAGAGGTGAAAGGCTCTATATCCAATTACCAATCCCCTGAGTGAGCCACTACTAAGTTTTGCCTTGAAAACATAGGTAAATATGCACAAAAGAATGAACAAGAATTAAGTAACACAAAAGTTGTGTAGTTGTTAATATTTTACTGTACACCAAATATTGGAAATCAAATATATCATTGCCACCAGGAGACTACCTGGACTCTGTGCCTATGAGAAAAAAAACTATTAAGAGGGACAGACTGAAGCAATATCCCCCCTTCTTCCCTCCTACATCACGAACACAAAACAAGAATATCCACACAAGATTGCCACAAGGAAAGAAAAGAGAATGGTCTATTTCATGTTCCTTCCCCATGAATTCATCTACGTAAATAAAATTATCCCTGTAAAAGGATAAATAGTAAGCATAAAAATAGCCTTATTCTGTGAAGTAACCCATTTCCTCTGCATACAAGTTCAAGAAAAAAAGGACACTTCATGACTGAGAGGTGGATAAGATGAGCTATAACGCTACCCAGTTAGAGCTCAGGGAAGAACACACTTTTCTCTGCTTTGGTTCCATTTCACTCACATTTTTCTTGACAGTGTCAGTAAGCAGTAGCAGAAGAGGACAATCTTCCTTTATTTTTAAGCACTACTGGAGCTGCAAGAGAATTCCTCTTTTCTTCTCTCCCAAATACACACACACACACACACAATATATATATATATCAGATCTAACTCAAGCAGCAATAACACAAAAAGCTGCCTTAATGATTTTGTCTTGATAATTTACTGCAATTGCTACATAATTATATCAATGCATCTTTATAACGTTGATAATACAAGCTATAACTGTGATAATACAAGCTTTAACTAAAGCACCTTTTAACAAAGGTAAGAAAAAGAGTTACTAGAAATGAGTCACTGAAAGTTCACTTCCTCTTTTAGGTTCCAAATCGTGCCGTGCATAGCCCTCTGGGTCTAGGTAGATGTGGACTGCAAGCTCCAGGCTGAGTGGCAGCTTGCCATCCATCTGCCCATCTTCCTCCGTCCCACCCAAGAGAACGGGAGCCTGGTAGAAAATATGCTGACAGGACAGCAAATGAACAAAAAGGCTGTGCGAGTAGCAGCTTATAGAAATTTTTTTAAAACCCCACAAACACAGTCTTTTGTTACCATTTCCAACAATTTCTACCACAACAGCTGTCCCTGCTTGTAGCAATGAACGCATGACAGTGGAGTCACTTTGCCGAATGGAGTAGGCGGTTTTGCAGAGCTGTCATACTACAGCCCGTTAACACTCTCATCTTCACAGGCAGGGAGAGCCTTGAAGGCAGCAGAGCCAGTACACGGAGGAAGAAGAACCCCAAGGGTTAGCACAGAGATCTTGGTTCCAACCCCGAATCTGCCACCGCATTGCTGCAAGGCTACAGCCGAGTCTCTTCTCAGCTTCCCCCTTAGTAAAAAAGGACAAGAGCATAAGTATCATTGCAAAGCTATATTTTGGACCCTAGTCTATAAAAGCTGAACAATGCTATTATGTAAAGAAAGAGGCACTCTGCATGCACTGGAGAACTTCCCTGTCCTGAGTGTGTGGGGCCACTTAAATAGCAGAAGTGAAAGGGACAGAGAAACTCTTTCTTGACTTTTCTGTTGTACCCCAACGTACTTTGCCTACTGCTACTCTGGAAATGAATACAACAGAGACAGGGAAACAGAGCAATAGTACTCTGAAGTGTCAAAGGAAGGATTTTTTTCTTACCAACCATTGTGGATTAACCTGGAGTCTAATTTGGGTCTTCAGGCTCCATGCTGGGATCAGCATTTGCCCCTCAGAGGGAGCTGACCATGATGTGGCGAGTTGAAGTTTTTCAAGAAGAACCATGTAATCTCCCTCCTGCACTTGGACAGCTGTCAGGAGGGGGCTTGCAAGGAAACCCAATACAATGGCACACCAAACAGCCCAATACTCTCTATACTGCCATATCAAAACCAAACCTGAAATCATGGTCACATCCTTACTCCCCTCAGGTGAAAGCATGACAGAGGGCGTTAATAACAAATGCACTATTGGACCCTTGCTAAGAAATTAAGTTGCTCCAGAGACATTGTTTATTGGTAATCTATCACATTCAGACTCATTTGCACTTCAAAACGTTAAATGTACCACTGACATGCATCGCTGTTTAAAGATCAGTAGCAGACTTTCCTTTAACATTTGTAAATTCTAAGTTAAAGGTATACACTTGCAAAGTTGGCTTTTGCATTGATTTTTTTTAAGACAATCACTGAAAGAGATCTGAAACTATGTTTTTCTCTTTTGACATTTTTAAAGTTTTGATAATAGCTGATAGTCTCTTTGGTACCTCATCCCTCCCAGAAGAGTGGCAAACTTTCTGTAAAGACATTTATCTTCCTTGGTATCAATTGCCAAGACTCGAGCATCTTACCCTTCCTCTCCAGTCTGCAAAGACAGTGATTTGGATTTATCCCAGCTAAAGAAAGATGGGATGTCATGTAAGCAATGCTTATCGACTATACAATGAGAACAGATATTAGAAAACTAGTCTTGACAAGACTACTAAATTCTAAGCAGCTAAAGCTTCATGTGCAGTATTCTGATCTGTTCCTACACAGTATTGCTCCATGCCAGCAGCCACAAAGCAAGTCACAGAAAGCCTAATAATATGGTATTCACCAAAAAAATCAATGTGAGTTGGATCAGTCTCTTAAAAGCCAGAGGGTTTGCTTTATTTTTAAGGAAAAACATTGGTGAGAATCACAGGGGCGGGGAAGAAATCTTTCAGCTTGCTTACACTATAAATCAAACATTTTCCCCCAAAATAAATATATAAGTGAATGACCATTTCAGGACTGATGTGAATCAGTCCAGAAGGAATCATTTTTAAGAAAGTTGTTAGTGAACGGAAACAGGTGGCTATAATTCGAGTTAAACTGCAACCTGAACTGTAGTGTTTGCTATCATGAACACTATAACAACAGATGTACAGTTGCACCTTGGGATGAATTCATTATGGCCTGAGAAACATAATCATGCCATTCAGACCATATTTTGTCCATATGCTCATGTGGTTTACACCCCTGGTTTACTGGCATTGTGCTTGACTATATTGCAGGAGACTCCCAGGATCATAATTTGCACTTACCAATCGGGAGAATCCCTTTGTAGCACAGGTTTCCCATTAAGGCAAAGACTCCCTTTCAGAGCAGAGAAGGAAGGCTGGAGTCACAGCCTTTGCGGACACTGCAGAAACTTAACATCACTTGGGAAGCTTTCATGCAAAAGGTGTCACATATGCAAAGAAATAGAAAAAATTAACCTGAAGAGTACAGGCGGCTGCTGTTCAGGACATTTTCAAGTTATAAAAATGTAGATTATATTGCTACCTTATCCTGTAATTTACGGGATGAATATTGTAATTCACTGAATGTCACGACTTATCTTTTATTCATATAGTTGCTACTCCATTACCAGAGAGGGAGGTTTGTCAAAGGTTAATTATTTTAAATTGCTCAGGCAAATTTATTTTGATTTGTACAATTTTTTTGAATAATCAAAGGGCTCTATATTCATACTGGCTTATGAGGATTCATTTTTTTTTAAAATAATACTCCTTGATGATACAGTCAGATCAAACAAGTGCTTTTGTAAGGACCAAAAATGGATTCTTTCAAACCTAAATGTAACGGAGCTAAAACAAACAAACAAACAAACAAACAAAAAAACCCCACCACAACTGGCAATGGTTCTTTTTCCCCCTTCAGTTTTACTCTTAAAAAAATCCCTCACAGTCTTAGACTGCTGAATTATCCTTCCCCCCAGCAATCTATTTACAAGTAAAGAGCATCTTGCCACAATCTCAAGACCTGTGTCCCTGGGGCAAGGACTATTCATTTTAATTGCTTCCAAAGCACCTATCACAACGGGCTCTTGATTTGTGCTTTAGCCATGATAAAAAATAAGTAGTACCATAGTATTGAAGTACTCATCCCTCAGAAGTTGTCCACTGCTCTGTACCTCTTGGTTCCTAGAGATGCTCAGTTGTTATCAATTCAGGCAGCCATTTGCCTTTCATCTTCAAGGACCTAACATAAGAGCAGAGGTTCTGAAAGCAATCAGCAGATCTACCCAAAAACGAACACACAGAGCCAAATCCCCACACTGTGTAACAGGAATACCTCTGTCTCCACTGACCTTCAAGAGGAGCCCTGACGGTAGCTGGAAAAATGCTTCTGCTAGAAGGCTGTGACATGGACTAACAAAACCAGGATGCCAACCCCTAGTAAAACACAAAACTCATCTTTTCCCCTTTTGGAAAAAATCACTTAGCCTATTTCTGTGTCTGTTTCCCTGTAAGCAAAGTAGGGATAATGATACTTACCCTGTAGGAATGCTGGAAGTTTAAATCCACGAACAATCAAGTGCTGCAAAAGCCTTAAACAGAAAGTGCAAAGCAGGTGCTGAGCACCGTACTAAAAATAATTACTATTCTTATTACTGAACTTCTGATAAGCTTGTTGGAGCTGTAATGGCAGGGAGGATGGTCCTTGAGGTTTGAGGGATCTCATCTGGACCCTTTTCTGCACTTCATGTTGGTTTCTAACTGTAGTAACTGCTGCTGTTGAGACAGAAATGCTTCTTGGGAGGGTAGAGTGCCATAGCAAGGGAGGCACAGCTGCTATGTCAGCACAGCTGTGGATTGCAAGTCATGCTACACAGCAGGCCAATAGCAAAGTATGAGCTACAGTGTGGATCAGATTCTTCTAGAGAGGGATTAATGTTCAGAAGCTTTTATAATCAGGAGGCTACAGCAAACAGTCACTGCCCCTAAGGGCAGATTCAGACCCTGTGCTGCAGTGTAGTGCTGGGTAAGATGGCAACAGCATACTGCAACACCCCTGCCAGGCTCCATCTCATTCGGCCAGGCAGTGCAGGATGCTGCATTGGCTAATTCAACCTCCTTCCATGCCATGCTGTAGGCAATAGGGCATGGAAGGGGGTGATTTGGGGCAACGGGATGGAAACTGATCCTGCCACCCACCTTGCTTTTAACAGAGCTGCACAATGCTTCTGGAGATTTGTAACTCCCCAATCTGTGAGGGTCCCCAAGGGGGAAGCACACAAGTTGTGGGTCTCGGCCACACGGTACCATCAGGACTTCAAAGCTGGCTTTCACTGGCTGCCACCCAACTCACCACCACCTCCCCCATTTACATGGGCATTCTGCCTGTCCTCCAACAATATTGTGCCTTACAGGCCTTCTGCCAGCATCTGCTGTGGCTTTAGCCAGAGAAGACAACTGCCTAAAAATCTGCCTCGAGTTACCTTGAACTCTGGTAGCTGGAAAATAAAGCCATGTCCTATTGTTCTACACTCCCCCAACCCTTCGTGTTTTCATAAAGCTCTTGGACAATATTGGGGGTGGGGGAAGAAAAGAAACTCCAGGGAAACAGCTTATTAGATTCTGGCAAGGCGGACCAAACATCTGCTTCAAACAAAAGACATCTGCATATTTCACATTTATTTTTCATAATTTACAGAAGCAACCTGCCAAAATTTAGCAAGGGAGAATAAACTAGCACATAATTAGCTAAAGTTTGCTTGCTTTAGAAGTTATTAGCATGAAGCCCAGTAGCTCACCTGGGAGGACATCAAGGAATGTAGATAACTACAGTTTGATTTTCTAAATTCAATTTTCAATCTGGTATGCCAGGCCAAAAAACAATGTTGCCATGCCAATTAATGCAAGGCAGAAAATGTCCTGATGTCCCCATGTCACACACTGTACAGCTGTCTCAAAGGCATTGATAACACTGTTTATTAAATAACGATCGATTAGACAGACATCTTTTGCTCCAGTTTACGTGGTACAGCAGGCTGCAGGTTGGAGAGCAGAACGATACTTTTTTTTTTTTGAATCAGGAGGTACAATATGTGCTGTGTGTACAGACGGTACAATGAGTGCTGGGGAAGAGAGTATGTGAATTTTTCAAGGCAGCCAAAGAGCCTTTGTTAAAAAGGCAGAAAAAAAGATCCAGGTATATATATGCCTTCAGTGAGCTACACCTCCTCAATTGAATTGTGTCATCCACTGGGTCATTAGGACATTTGATAGTTAATATGCTTCCAATTTTTATTGAGTTAAGAGGAATAGCATGAAATCCAGAGGTTTTGAAATTCAGCTTTGAAATCAATAGGTGTTTCACTAAGTATACTTACTAACTCAGTATTTGGCCTGTAAAGGCAATAAACAGGCAAAACTTCAGGGTGGGAAATCCTGTCTTTGCTGCAAATGGGAGTAGAAAAACTCCTGTTGACTCTGACACAGGCAGGGTTGTATCCTGGAGTTGAAACAGGAGTTGAAGAAATAGGAAAGGGCTTTCTTACAAACCCCAAATTAAACCCAGGTTCATAAAAGCATCTGCAAATCTTCCGGATGAACCAAGGTGGAGGTTTGCCCTTCTCTCTCTGAGGAAGGATTTATTGTTTCGGACAGAAACCATGGGAAACTCACTCACTTGGACTGAATTCTGCTCCACATTTCAGATTTCTTTGAACCTGAATCTCAGAGCAAAACTCAGGGAGTGAAAACTTAACTGCCAAAAAAATTCTGTCAACCCCAAAGGAACACCAATTGCCAAATACAGCACAGCTCTAAAAGACATTTCAAGCTCCTTAATCTGGGCTTTATGGCTTGCACCTTTCCATAGCAAGATGAATCCAAGACTCGATCTGAACACCATGAACTTTGTGGCAGTGGAGAGGAATGTATGAGAGAGTGAAATACCACACCACCTAGACCCAGGAGGGTTTAGTTCTAAGGTTTTGCGTCTGAGTGCTGAAGGATTTGGGAAAGAGCGGTCACAGGAAGACTGGAGTAGAAGCCTTTTTGTACCAGATTGAAACATTCCCACCTCAATAGGGATTCAGAGCTCTAAATCTCACCCATCACTATCTTAAGACACTTTATTTTTTCCCCACACAGACTTGTTGCAATTGAGTCATAGAATCAAACCTAATTTCACCATACAAATGACAATCTTTAACACAGCTATCTCCAGAAGTCATTCAGATGCAGCATTTGAACTGGTATTAATGCTGACTATTGTATAATTACAATAGCCATCTTATATGCTGAGCTTCCCTCTCCCTTGCTACCAACACATTTCAATATCATAATTTCCTTTACAAGTGAGGAAAACTGAAGCACATAGTTACAACACGAACTTCCCAGACGCAAACTTTCCTCTTGGCAGAGGCAGGGACAGAACAGAGATCCCACTGCAGCACCAGCAGCAATTATGACTCTTTTAAAATTCTTTTGCATTTTAAAAAAATTAAAATTAAGAATGGTGCAGTGGAACTATGAAACTAAAAGCCTGTGTTGACCTACATTCAGTGCAGAATGCTCCTAATCAGATAGGTAAAGTAAATATTCACTCATTTCGAACATGTACCTGCTATTTGAAGAAATTCCTAATCTTGTTTGTCTGAGTGAATCAAGACCACTGTTGTCATTCTGGGTTTATTAAAATAGGATTCCTACAAAACCAAACTGCTTCCTAAGCTACTCTTTTTAATGGAATATTTTGAAACAAAATATATTTTCAAGAAGTTAGAAGCACTTCATTAAAGATAATCAAACTGGTACTCAAAATCTTGGGATTCTCCATTTTGCAGTGAGAACACTGGAATATTGATCTATCTGTCAGTCTGTAACCAAGCTTGCATTTACCCAGTTTAGATCCCCCAAATGTTTCACATTACAAGTTTTATCCAGATGTAGCCATTCTGAACAAGCCGCATCTAACTTGAAATGGTGACCACCATATTGGTGCTACTGAACTTTGCTAGAAAGGATCACTTCCCTCAAACTTGATTTATCTACTTACTGTACATGGAAAGTGATCTTCAGCCACTCAGTTTAACTGCATTTGACCACTTCCAATTTGGTGAACACAGAGTTGACCAGTTTCCACTGCCCTGCTTGAAACAGCCACACGAGCTCCTGTTGCTTGTTCAAACTGGGCAGGCTATTCTACATTTCTGTCTGTGGGAAAGCACTGAAGCACTTGCTTAACACACAGGTGGGGCTTTTGTTCTCTGCAGAACCAGGTTTTAGTTACACTGATGAAGCCACCACTTTGCGCAAAGCGTGAAAGACTTTTATGGCATGGTCCCTAGCAAGTGAACTGAGAACAACTATTCCTCTTCTACAGACTCCTTATTTCTCAGAAACCAACTTCTCTCAGTCCCTACTGCTGAGGCTGCCTCGCTGCAGCCACTGCATCTCTGTCAGGATTATAACCTGCAGAAACATCAACAGGTAGAAATAACATTTTTTTTTCCACTGCTCTGGACATAGTACAAAGATGAGCAGCAAAAGATGAGGACAATTAAACAGTAGTAAACACATATCCTGATAGGATGGATCTGTTGCAGTGTTGATTGTGGCTTGCAGTATTTGAAAAACAAGTGAAACTCTGTGCCTATCAGGTCCTTTTCTTAACATTACATTTGATCTCACACATGTAATTTCATTCTCCTGCTTTGTCATTATTCAACTTGTTCATTACTTTTAATTATACATAGAGCAATTTATCATATATATTTGCTTATAAAGATTTAATTAAACATATATTAATACAGTTTAATGATCTTGCCAGTGACCAAAATTCTCCTGTGGATTAAACAGAAAAGGAGGCATTGAACATAAATTTGTACAGTAAATAAACAAAACACAGACAGCCTTGTAAAGCAGGAAGAAAAACAAGGCCTACATGGCAAATCTATTTCAAGAATGTGGGAATGGGAAGCATTTACTATTTGAAAAACATTAATCATATACTCACTCCATTTATTTACTTATCTGTGTTCTTCATGTAAATCTTTCTTGAAAGTGCGTAAACTCTTTAGAATTATAAACAAAAAGTGAAGTCACATTTGGTATTTCACCTGTTTACACTGTAATTGCTCAACTTTGCTGAAAGCTGATGAATTAGAAGTTTTTCATTTCTATCTGTACCTTTTAGCTGGAAGGAATCTATTTCATATTTCAGTATAAAAGTAAATGAGTACTAGATGAGGTAAGCTGCAAACCTGCCTATATGTATGCTCTGAACTCACGGATATTTGCCATAGGTTTCCTCACATTTACAAAATGAAAAACCATTGGCAGTATACAAGCATAGATGGTCTATATAGCTAGGTATCAAAATACTTGACAGGCTAATAAATTCACATTCTAATACACCCTATGATAAGCTTTTGACCATATAAACCCTCAACCTTGTGTCACTGTTCCATGTTTTATTTCTTTTGGAAGAAGATTATGGATATGTACAGGTCAGAGAAGAGCTACCATTGCTCAGCGTTATGTAAGCAGGAACTAAGTAGGTTCCGCAATGCCTTGGCTATATGCCTTCTAGTTTCCTTCTGGAAGCTGATTTTAGCTTACTTTTTCATTTGAGATACATTACACAGTCCAGCAGCCTGCTTCTTTTCCTTAGTTTCATGAAGAGACAGTTGAATATATATATATATATTTTTTTTTTACTTTCATGAGACCGGACAGGCCCTGACACAAGCAGAGACCCTTTCATGGCAGCCAGAAAACACCCCTTGCAGTCTCAGCCTCCTCCTCACACTTCTCCCACAGCTGTACCTGGACTAGGATCAGCATCAAACCACCAGCCTTTCTTCTCTTCCACCCCAGAAAGGCATGGCCCAGAAAGAATCTCTGCTGTATTTTGCTTGGTACATGTGATGAGATGAGCATTCTCAACTGTGAAAGGAAACAGTTACCAGCAATGCACCCTGCTTGCATATTACAGATCTCTCAGTGATACCAGATCTCTGTCCTTGCCCAAGTCCTTTTTTCACTCTCCATTTGAAAGCAGGAAAAAAAGCCATAAATAAAAAATTCATTTCCCACTGTGAAGGAAAACACTTTTATGAGCAATTAATGTTCACTGCACTTACATGGACTTAAAAAGACAGCCCCACACAAGTCCAACATTGTTTATTTTGTCCCCTCCCTGAAATTCCGAGCAAAGCAAAGGCCAGTTTTCAACTCATGCAAGAAAATGAAGCAATACATAGGGGCGGCATGCTCAAATTGTCCTTTCTGGTTCTCATCAGTGCCGCCAAACCAGGTGAATAGCAGTGGTCATCCTACAGCCCTTCTCATTTCTTAGGCAGCAACAAAAGGGCATAGACAAGTACAGCAGTTAAGTTTGCTGATGACTGGATAGCTTTCTGGAGATAATCTACAAAGGTAGGTGTGGCTGAGCCAAACACACTGCAAAGCTGTGTGTTACACATCCTTGAGGTGTTGTATCCGGGGCAGAGTTTGAAACTTCACGACCAGCAGGACTAGGGAAGTGACTGTGTCTCTGTACTCGGCACTGGTGAGGTCACACCTTGAATTTTGTGATCAGTTTTGGGCCCCTCAATACAAGAAGGACATTGAGGTGCTGGAGCAGGTCCAGAGAAGGGCAACGAAGCTGGTGAAGGGTCTGGAGCACAGGTCTCATGAGGAGCGGCTGAGGGAACTGGTGCTGCTTAGTCTAGAGAAGAGGAGGCTGAGAGACCATATCACTCTCTACACAACTACCTGAAAGGAGGTTGTAGTGAGGTGGGTGCTGGCCTCTTCTCTAAAGTAACAAGTGATAGGACAAGAGGAAACGGCCTCAAGTTGCACCAGGGAAGGTTTAGGCTGGATATTAGAAAAAATTTCTTCACTGAAAGAGTGATCAGGCATTGGAACAGGCTGCCCAGGGAAGTGGTGGAGTCACCATCCCTGGAGGGGTTCAAGAAACGTGTAGATGTGGTGCTTTGGGACATGGTTTAGTGAGTTAGGTGGTGCTGGGTTGACAGTTGGACTTGATGATCCTTGAGGTCTTTTCCAACCTTAATGATTCTATGATCCTATGAACTATGCAGAGGACCTGGTTTTGCACACCAACATGTACAAGCTTGTCAGCACAGTATATAATGACCCTCTGAATTGCCACACACATGAACCTCTCCCAAACTACTTGGGCCACACAGAGCCCAGCAACGCACTCATGGTCAAATGCTTATCATAATGCCTTTGAAGATCCCCTACAGTATCTTGTCATCTTGCACAGCAGCAATTATTCTTTGCTTCTCCATTGCGTCCACAGTGCCATTGCCAGGCTAAGGATATGCTGAACACACAAAAAACAACAAACACACCTTTCTGGAGTTAGCGCTGGTCATCTTGGAGCAGGATCCTAGTCTTTCAGCCTTGCCAGCAGCAACAATTGGAAAATTCAAGAAGGAAAGCCAGGAAGATTGTAGTTTTCAAACCTCCCTCTTCCAGCAAGAGCATTTAAGACCTAAAGAGAGGAAAAAAAAAAATCTGCTAATGATAACCAAAATCCATGCTGTTCACTTCCTGTGCAACACTAAGGACTATCCTCTGCACTTTCTCTCTGAAAGCACTGGACTGAATTGCCAAGATGATTGAAAAAGGCAGCCAGCTCTGGTTTGCAACATAGCAGCTGTCTCCATTGAGAAGCTCTCCTCTCAACACCATCTGGAAGGTCAATCCCAGTTTAAAAAGAGGATGCAAGTACCATGCTATGTTCTTAGGGAAATGCAGTTTCAGATCCTCTGAAATCCTAACTCCTCCTGACTACAGGATATGAGTGTTAAATGCATCTACATCTCACCCTATAAAACCAGCGCCTCCAGGAGCAAAAGGCTTCCTCATGTGCCGATCTGGTTCTGGTAAGGGTGTCATCTGTTCATAAATATTCTTCAGAGATTTGCTATGCAACCACTGATCTGAACAAAATCTGTTTGGACTACAGAATTTTCATCACAATATCACAAGCTGGTGTTTCAACATATACAGACCTGAAACAAAAAGGATTTATTATTCTATCAAAAGATCTCTTTTGGCCAAACTTGAATAAAAGCATCACATATTGATACTTCTGTAAGATCATAAACTCAAATGAACACCAGCTGAAGAAGAGGACAATGGTAATGCCAGATGACAAACTGATATAGTCATCATATTCATCAACACCAACAGCAACCGGGCACTTCCTCCCCTTTCCTGAATGAGCCATGAAGGATTGTTTTAATGATAACAAGAATGCGTTAAAAGCATGCGTCTCAGTGGCAGTTCAGAACGGGAAACTCAGAAGCCCACATCTGAGAAGGAGATGGTAAAAAAAACCAAAAAAACCACAACACACGCCAAACACAAAAAACATTTGCTAGGAAAGACCAAAAAGAGGTGAAAAAACCCAAAATATAACAGTGGTAGGGGAAAAAGTAGATTAAAGACTAAAAAGCAGGAACAAGGTTGACATGAAAAACATACTGCATTATTCAGACTGGTGGAAGAGTGTGCGAACAGAAGTGATGACAAAAGCTACAAAATTCAGTATGATCACTTGAAGAGTGGGAGTTTTTGCAAGCAAACACACTACTTTACAGGAAAGGAGACTCTCAAAACATTTGAAATAAACATTGAAATTTTACACATTGAGTTACAAGCTTGTTTATAGGCTTCACGTGGTCTTGTTTCTTTGTAATCCTGAGAAGTCGGACAGCTGCTTTGTACACATGGCTTTTTCAAGTGACAGTGGCATTTTCAAAGGAGAAATCCGTTCAACAATTTGGTACTTGGGTCTCTGTTTTGAGACAAAAGCATCCATAACTATGTCAGCTGGACAAAAAAAATCATAGTCAAGGCTTAAGGACAAAGCCATTAAAAAAAGGATGTCTTTTTACTTTTCTTTTGAAATTACCACAGGTTGACTGATTTATCTTTATCAATTATGGTAAGCAGCTGCTTATATAATGTAAATTCAGGACATATACAAGCAGAAAAAGGCTATTCATTTTTTCCACGCATCCAAACAAGGTACAGTCAAAAATAAAAGAACAAGTGAAATAACCTCAATTAAATAGCTGAAGTTTTCATCTTTGGGGGTTTCTGTTTCTTTTTAAAAATCATCAGCAGCATGACCTCTCCCGGTTTCAAGCAACTTCTCAAGTAAAAGTATCACATCGGCCACGCTAAAGCCCCTCTTGCTCTCAGCCATCCATCACTCCAGGAAGCGTGCCTGTGTCAGGGGGCAAAGGGGGGGAGGGGGGGGTTACGAAGCAGCAGAAGAGGTCAAAGACACTCCCACACTTGAGTTTTCCTGCTGTTTCCTTCACAGCTGCTCCCACCATGAATTTATGGTAAAGTGGGGAGCAAAAGTACATCCTCTGCGGAAAGAGTCTAATGCAGCTTGCTCTTGCAAAAGTGCCTCTAAAAGTCAACACTGAAGCACCCACATGCATTTGCACTCCCTTTCCCCACACTCCCCCAAATTAAGAAACTTGGGGCCTGATCCAAAGACCACTGGAAGGGCCCATCAACTGCAACAGGCTCCAGACCAACTTGAAAAAACAAAATTACTTTATTCAGACTGAGAAGCATATTGATGTTTTCCTACATTTTTTCAAGCCTCATTAAAGCCACAGGTGTGGGAAAAACTGTAACTAAAGCAGTAATAAAAATATTAAAGACTGCTTCACCTATGGGCCTGGGATGGGGTTTTTGTTTGCTTTTTTAACCCAAATATTTGTTTTGGAAGCACTAGAAATATAGAGAAAGACAGGAAAAGAAGGATTACCTCACTACTGTCATGATCTCACTTTTTATCAGAGCACTTAGCCTTCTGCAAGGCCTAGGGGCACTCTGAAGACTGAAATACTTTAGTGAAGGCTAAGTAGGTAAAAAAAATCAAGCTACAAATGAATTATCTGTATCAGAGACCTTATCACTCTCTACAACTACCTGAAAGGAGGTTGTAGTGAGGTGGGTGCTGGCCTCTTACTAAAGTAACAAGTGATAGGACAAGAGGAAACGGCCTCAAGTTGCACCAGGGGAGGTTTAGGCTGGATATTAGAAAACATTTCTTCACTGAAAGAGTGATCAGGCCTTGTAACAAGCTGCCCAGGGAAGTGGTGGAGTCACCATCCCTGGAGGGGTTCAAGAAATGTGTAGATGTGGTGCTTTGGGACATGGTTTAGTGAGTTAGGTGGTGTGGGTTGACAGTTGGACTTGATGATCCTTGAGGTCTTTTCCAGCCTTAATGATTCCATGATTGTACCACTTCTTCCAAAGTTCATTTCATGTTTGGGCCTTCAAATGAGGCTTCCCTTTAATTGCAAGAGAAACTGCTCTATGAGGTCTAAACAGAAGCCTGTTCAGACCCACTTTCAAGAGATTTCGTTTTGCTCCACCACAATTCTTTCAACCTTAAGTCGCTGACCTCTACCCCTGTAAAAATACTTTCTTGTAACCTGTGGTGACCCCTCAGTTCTTACCTGAATCTGGTCTAGCTCTGAAATAACTTGTCGTGCTGTTGAAACACCCTCAGAGAACCTGTGGTGGCAAGGGGTACAGTCTTCCAAAACCATAGAGGAGATTTCTCAGGGAAAGCCCCACTGATAAAAGTGCCATGGATATTTTATAAGTCAGTCGAGTATTACTACACCCCCCTTTCTTTGTATTTTACTGAACACCTATTGTCTGCCAAGACAGCCCCCTCCTTCTGACCCACAACCATTTTTTCTGATCTCTAGTGGGCAAACCTCCTCCGTCCTCTTAACTAAGATGATCTTGTGCATTACACTAGAGGAGCATTACTCTTAGTTAGGAGCAAGACCCAGACACTGCTGGGTAGCAGTGAACGTTTTCAGAAATGAGGGTTGAGAAGCTCAAAAAATGTCAACATTATTTCCCTTGCAGGTGATAGAAATAAAGTGCTTTCTGTGGCCTGGTTTAATTTCATGTCAGCCATGAAACCTCTCAATAACAGAAGCCAAAACAAATGTTCTAGGAGTGCTAATCAAAAGTCCATCAAGGTTCATACAGAGACTGACCTCAGTAAGCTGTGCACCAGGCCACAGACAAATGCAGACCTTGCAAAAAATAAAGACAAACTAGTGCAGGTCAGACCTATTAAGAGAAACTTGTAAACCCTATTATTTTGGAGGGCTTCTTCCTTCAACTCTTTCAGGACTACACACTTCTCTTAGGGAAGAACATCTTGTTACAGTACCATACTGTGGAGCCTGTGAGTTTCACCAAGTGGTTCTACAATCACCTGAAATGCTCCTCTACAACACAGGGAAAAGGAAACGAAGGTTCAGTCTTTTACACAGCAAGCTGTCAGAAGATCAAGCAGAAAAAAGTATTTACTGAAACAGGGTTAGACTGAAACTAATACAACTTTCACCATTCTCTGTCCTCCTCTACACGATCCTCCAGGTGCCTTGGAGTCAGTTACACCAACATAACCTTTCAATTAAGTGGGACAGAGCAAATATATAATAAAACAAAAAGGTGCAAGTTGTCAGTTTCAATAATTTCTGGAATACTTATTTAAACTTATCTGGACACAAGAGTGACCTTTACTCCCCCAAAGCTTTACGCTTGTGTTCTGCCTTAGAAGATGTTTAAGCACATTTGTAGCATTAGCCTGAGTGCTCAAGACTGGTCAGGGAAGAAAGGCTTTAAGATGATCATATACTCTAACTTGACATTTTATTTCTTCACCAATATTAACTTGGCACCCTAAGTCCATTTCATTTTTCTTATACAGTGACTAGGCAGACATTAGAGCTGTTTACAGGTAAGATTTGTGAGGTCTTTCTGTGCAATATATCTCCCATCACACTGACTGCAACAGCATTGCAATGTAGTGGTTGGAGGAAGTGTATTGTAGCGCTCCAGGGCCAGATTTACAGATATTTTGGCACCTAGATACTTTTCTGAAGATGGCCCAAAGAGGTTAACAACAGAGAAAAATTCATTTTCACCATTCATCTCAAAATAGCAAGACAGAATTTGCCAGCACCTAACAGAATGAACGTCTGTAGTCAAACAAGAAGGTTTTTACATTATTTTGAAACAAACTGACAGAAAACAGATATTCATAATAAATATATTTTCTTCTACTTCTGATTTTTCGTAGTCTCTCATACCCCTGAATACATGTCTGCATGTGAATATACTACAAACTCAATCATGAAAAACACACAAACATCTCCTTACTTATATTGGATGAGGGGAGATATAACTTCCTGGCCATTTTTGATCCCACTGAAACCAGTAAGGTTTTGCTCTTTCAGTAGGAGGGGGAACTCTCCCTTTCAGCAGAAGTCTCTTCTCACAACTTTTCCCCACTCCCTCCTTCCCCTAAGGAAATATTAATCTACTAGCACGCTGTAAATGCACCTTTGCGTTTATAACAAAAATGTAAATTATTCAAGGCAAGAGCAGAATCTCGCGCATTCTGGCAAAATCACCAATTTTCATCAGGGAGACAATTTTGGCTCAAGCCTAGGATACAGTCTATTTTTTGGCATTAGGGATCTGCAACGTGGTTATGAAAATGCAGTCCTGGGATACCTGCCTAGAATGGCCCAAGAAACATTTAACTTACCAATAAAAACAGAGGCCCACTTAACTATTTCCCCTAAAGGGCATGTATTCATCCAATCACACCTGGAATCCTTTCCAGCTTGGTTCCTGCAGCTAATGCTACTCTGTCATGATCTGACGGTTTAATCCTAGTTATTAAACTACTTATTCTAGTTAATAATAAAAAAAATGTGGACAAATACCTGCCTGTTAGTGCACCAACCTCAGAGCAAACATTGTGAAGTGGGCCCCCTGCTTTCTCTAAGCAGAGAGGGAACACCATTTGGAATTCAGAGTTTCAGAGAAAAGCTGCCAGATCTAATGAAAATATTGGCAAATTTACCAGGGTGGCTTTTTTTTCTAACCCCTAAACAACAGAAAAACCAAACAAAAATACAACAACAAACCCCAGTGTTTGCAAATCTAGTTTTCCCTACCACAGACAAAGAAGTTCTTTTAAATGGTCTCAGCAGACAAAATATAATGCACACATAATGTCTGAGCCAGCTGTGATATACTTTCACTCAAAATGTTTTCAACAAAAACCGATTTGTTAACAGATGCATCATGCATCTTCTTCATGATTTTACAGGAAAAAAAACCCCACAATTCCAAGTCTTCACTTCCCAATGTTTCATTAAAACCAAATATTTTTAGATCCAAATGATAAAACTTTGCCAGCGCCTCCACTGACTAATAAGCCATTTTCTGTTGAAAACACAATATTGATGTGAAAATCGCCAACTAGCTTTTTTTTAAAAAAAATATATATTTATATAGCTATAAATAAAACAGACATACCAGATAGACAACACACCACATGTGAAAACAAACTGAACTCGGCATAGCAAGAGGTTTCCATTTCCATCAGTGCACATTTGAACCTTGTCCACACATTCCACAGCATGGGACTGGATGGATTTGTCAAAATCCAACTGCACAGCCCTGGAGTAATCCACAGCACGATTCATTCCCTGCTGAGACATACGAACGTGTGCTAGTCTGGTCACACAAGAATATAACCTTCAAAATCACTGACTTCAAATAAAGTCTGAAATGTTAATTGTAGCATTCAGACTTTCACTTTCTGGCCCAACATAGAATTCTTATTTCAGACTCCAAGGCTGAGGCCATCACTTCATTATACACTGTCCGGTTTCAAATGCATTTCCCCTTGCGGTTTGTTCCTCTATCACAAACAGAAAAGGCTAAGGCTCTTTTTAGAAGGAAGAGAACTTCTACTACTGCTTGGAGGCTCCACTCCAGACATTTTGAGAATAGCTCAGGTCTCAACTCCCTCATCACACCAGCCACTCAGGCTAAAGGTGTGGAAACTAACGAGCGAGAGCACTACTGTGAAAAAAACAGGCAGGTTTCTATCCAACTTAAGATATTTTATTTTCAGCAAAAATTGCTAACTTTCCACCTGGTCCACTATTAATTATTGTTAATGGAGGGAGATGCCAGATAAGAACAGCAGCTCTATTCTTTCTGTTGTAGAGGTTTTATTTCCAAATTTTAGAGTAGTACACCTTAGAGCTCACTTTACTGAGGGGCTTTGGTTTTATTAACTCTAAAGAAGTACTACTGGATTTTAACTGACAATAACTACTGTCAAGACGATTGTAAGGGGTTATCTATTGACAGACAATAATACTTTTTCCCTTCCTTTCAGACAAACAGCACATTTAATCGCAGCTCCCACAAGGAAAGACATCCCAGAGGTGAGGAGTCTCCTCCTAGAAAAGTGTCATTACACATTTTTGGCCATTTCCCTCAGTAACTCAAGTGCATGCCTGCAAGAGGGATGCATGCTCGTTCCCATCTCAGCAGCATTGCTGGCTAGTCCTTTTGGCCCCTAGTCAGTCAGCATAGTTAGAGGCCTTTGCAGTGTCAGGAGTGCAACACCACACACTAGTGCCGCTGCTCTTAAATGGACCGAGGAAAGTCACAGCAGTAACAGGATTTGACAATTTTGGCCCTCAGTTAAAGGATAGAAGGAGGATACCAAGGATCACAGTCACAGCTCAGTGTTCTCAGCCTACAGGGGGACCCCCTTTCTGCCATCATTTCTGGTCCCCACCTCCATCCCAGCCAGAGGGATCAGGTTGCATTGGCTCCATTTGTCTTGCTGAGGTAGTTTCCTGCCATTTTAGCTCAAGCACCCAAGCTGAAGCAAGAATACATGGCTAGGAAATATTAGAAGGCTATTAGATCAGCTCATCCATCTTGTGGTACCTCATCTGTAACTGCCTAAATTAGAAATACAGTCTCCTTAGTTCCATACATAATCAAGAGAGAAAGACTCAGACAGAGCACGATTGAAAATGCCTAGGGTTTAGCCCTTTCACAGGAGGTTTCAGAGTGGAAGCTTCAGCCTTCCCCAGAAGAAGCCTGCAGAGATTAACCTCTAAATCTAGGAGTGCAGATCAAGACAGAATGATTAGTCCCCAAAGAAAACAGTTCTTGAGCTGAACCATCCACTGCTACTGAGATTTACCTAAAGCAGGCAAAATGAAATCAATGCCTAAAAAAAACACATCAGGGAACCCCAGGGCAGGAATGACAAAGGCATCCATAAGCTTCACACAGGGTAGTGACATCCTGGCAGCCATCTGGCAGGAGAGGACTCAAGTCCCTCAGACCTGCTAATACCCATTTCCAGCAGCATTTACTCACAGAGGCAGCCACTGCTCATTCGGCTCCAGGGGCTTCATGGATTGCCTCACCACCAACGGGGCCATGAAGAAAGAATCTGCATTCAAGTACATTTTCAGGTAACACTCACATTGCTTGCTTTTAGAATAACGCGCAAAAGGGAAAGGTATGGATTAGTCCGAGACGCACCCAGACACAGCTGCCAGGCTTCCACATTTCAGCTGGATTAGTTCTCCTTTTTTTGTTGCTGTTAACAATGAATACGAAGAACGAGTCATTTGACCATCTCTGAATGATGCGGTACTGGATCTGAGGAATTCCACACACTGATCAAGAAAAGGTGGATATTAATGCTTTTTTTTTTTTTCTTCTTTTGCTTATTTCAGCAATGTGTGTGCTGGTCACCACAGAACAACCAGGACCGAAACCACCATATTAAAACTAAATCCAACAGCCAACGTCCTTGACCTCGGTCCAAGTCTCAGCCATTTGAGCCAATGGTAAGACTCCTGCTGGAGTCAGCGATCTGTGCCAATAATCCTCAGTCCTTTTTGGCAATCACCACCCAGGCGCACTGCTCAAATCAGAAGAGGACCAAATGTTGCCATGCAGTCCAAGCCACATTTTGAGACACAATACACATCACCACAAACTATGTTTTATTTACTTTTCTGTGAAGAAATACAAAGAGCCAGGGTGCGGTGGAAGTGGTTTACTGGCAAGCTTGAGGTGAGCATTTCATGAACAGCTAAGCTTTTGCTGAGTAATATCAACATCATGCAAAATGACTTACTATAAAAAAACCTTACAATACATCATACTACTGTTTAAAAAAAAAAAGTGTCAGATAATTGACAGTTGCTCAGAGGTTCAGAATTTCAGAAGTACACCTAAAAAAGGCAGATTAATGAGCAGATGACGGTGAGGTAGTGAAGTTGCACAATAAATGAAACTTAGCAGATGGCTCTGCAACTATAAAAATCTCCAGATTCCTAGGTTAGATAGACAGAAATCTATCTTCCTTTACTTGCTTGAATTATTTCTGCCTTTTCCTTATGACATTGGCATTATCACTGCTATCTTCTTTTTAAATAGTGCAACTTTCCAAATTTATTTTTGCTTCTGTTTTAAGCATTATGGATCTCATCGGACAAACTTTCTACTATATCAACATTAAGGAAAACATGAGGGCACACATTCGGAGCTGCATATGCACAACCCCATGTTTCCTAGGAAACAAGAGACTGCTCATCTCTGTGCCGAAATAAATTGATGCATCAGTTTCAGCTTCCTACAAACATTAGTATTTTGATTCAGGACAGAATACCAACCACCCCAGCACACCATCAGTTGTGATCATCATCATTCTGCTTCTGCTGCTTATCAGCATTTGAGAAGCTAACAAGACTGTATTGCTTGTTAAACCTGTTAAAGATAAACTCTGATTATGCAGTGGTGGTGCAGACCTGAGAACAGCAATCAGACACCATCGGTGCTCTCTGCCCAGGGAGCCAGCAGAACCATATGCATCCCTGGGTGCTCACGTGCAGCCATCTGGGGAGGAAGGAAATTAGTGCCTCCCATTGCAGCACCTTCTGTTGGCTGCGCAGAGATGAACAGGACTCAGAAAACAGGAATTTTGGCTTTGAACTATCTTTGAGTGACCAACTCCAACTTTAAAGAGAGTCATTCTGACACGAGCTGATGCTCCCTCAGGAATTTCTACACTTGTACAAGAGAGTCTGAATTTCTCTCTTCCTTTTTAATTTCCTCTAGGAGTTTCCTCCCTTAAACTTTATTTACTGTCATATTTTTATGGGATTACTTTTTTCTTAAACCCATATTCTAAAGTTGACACCAATATATTTCTAAACAATATTTTGCTTCAGACAATTCCAATATTGATTTAACAGTGCGTTCCTGGAATCCAACTCTTAATAGCAGAGTTACTGCAACATTAAGCTAAACGCTTGTGACAATTTGACCCACAATGCCAATACCACAGTAAACAGAACTCCGGCTGATTCCACAGGAAGAGCTATTAAGAAATACATAGGCATGTTTCAGATGTTCTGCAATTTCAGTCTGTCAGCAGCACATACATTAGGAACTCAGCTATCAAAGTCTAAATTTTCTGAAAACTCCTTGTCATCTGAAAGATGGTCATGTCCCCTGACATCTATTAATTGCACTGAAAATTTCCTCATTATTCAAAATGTCGATTATATGAACTTATTCAATGTCTCCCCTGACATTTGGATAATCGAGGTAGTATTGCATATGGGCCATTCTTGCAAATCTTCGAAGACAATTGACTACCCTCGTGAGTAAAGGTTTGCAAGATCAAGGCATATAATACATATGAACATCCATCAAAAATAACTTCCAAATAATTTGTTGTATATGATCAAGTGTTAGTATCAATAAATGGACATCATGGTAATAAGGCCTAAGCATATAGCATAGGTCTTTGCTAATATAGCATCACTAATACTTGATATTGATCAGCCAGCCCATGTGAAACCTCTTAAGGAACTTAACTGCTTTTTCTTTCAAGAACAGTATAAGTTTCACAAAAGGCCACTTTGCAGATACATGATAGTTTAAAATTTTCTACTACTTCTTTTTCCCTTTAACTTTTTGCATGAGTTGCTCCAGTTCACCATTGTAAATACTTGAAAATCTGGATAAAGACAGGCTCATTAAAATAAAGAAAACAAGGGAAAAAAACCAATATGAACTTCCAGGACAAAAATTTTAAAAGTTTGGAAGCTCAAGAGATTAATGCAATTTTGCTGCCAAGTGAAGTAAGCTACATCACCCCTTCTGTCATGGGGTACCCAATTGTGGGGGTGGAGGGGAAACGTTTGCCTGCAACATCAGCAAAAGAAATAGAACTTCTGCTCAACTATTAATGCCAACAACACTGCTTCTTTAACAAGCAGTTGTCTGTGGAGGGATAGGTGCTTAATTCTGCTGCAACCTGGACCTAAGCCAACTTCTGTCCAAATTCTACTCATGGCAAGTGGAATGGGTGATCAATAGCACAAACTTCTTTCTCATAATTTCTCCTAACATTAAAGACATTTCAGATTTTTTTTTTCTTTATATACTGATGATTATATACTCTGCCCTCACAGCACTGAGGAACACCATAAATACAGAAACTTCAACACCCTGTGAGCATCTAAGGAAAAAAAATATTATTTTGCAGACTACTAATTTATTCTTTCTTCAGTTGGGCAAAAGACTAAAGTCCTGAACCCTCAAATACGTTCTTCCACAACTAACAATTCCTACAGCATCAGCAGCATTACAGAGCCATAAACACCAGTCAGCTTTCACTCTGGAACAGTCCTTCAAGATTAACTTCCTAGCTTCACTTGGTCTTTAGCTATGCAGCACAAGTACTGCAGTCTAAGTCTATGGAGAAAAGAAGATGCTTTTACTTGTGACCTACAGTTCCTCTAGGTCTGGGTCTATCCCCCTTTGATTTCACATCACATTTTGGCCCAGCAGAAATTTCTTGAGGAAGTTAACAACGGGACACAGGATGTCATAAATACAACCCACGAACACCTCACATTTACACTGAATACTGTACATGGACCTAAAAGTATTGTGCCAGGCACACAAATAAATGCAAAGACTAGCATTCTTTGCTGACAAAGACATAAACGAATATTATAGACAAAGATATTTTATTTCTCTTGGACTTTTTCACCCCATGCGCGCTGTATATTAGGCTCAGTGAGAAAATTTAACAGGCCCATACGGCTAAATATCAGCATTGTATGACCTACAAAAAAACATGCTGAAGGATGCAGAGAGGCAAGCATCATTTGGGTTAATCTTGAAAAAACAATATATTAGAATTCCTCAAATGCTGTTATTTCCATCTGTTGCAAACCCATAAAATTTACAATAGGCATCTTTTCAACTTAATGATCTTATTTGCTAAATGGACATTACTGGTGATGCCCATCTAGGGATAAGCCCAAACTATGGCACTCTGACATGATAATTTATTCCAGCAGCAAAGAAAAAAGAAAAACATTGCACTCTGTTCTCTAAGCATTATACACTTTGCTTTAGGGCATAAGCCATACATTCAGCTCCCCAGCAGGAGGTTGTGCAGTAGCTACACTCCAGAGAATTAACTGGGTAGTATTCTCCCCTCTGCTATGCGTATTCAAATCCTGTGCTGGAAGAAGGTGAGGCTAGGGGGACAGGGGGAGGAAATCAAAGTTCAAAGATAAAATACCTCCCTTACTGACAGGGAGGGATTCAGCGCCTACAGTCCTACACCTCTCAAGTCACTTTATCCCAAAGGTATCCCTTTACTATGATAAGGGGAGAAATCATAGCAAGGAGAGACTGCTTATCTATCAACACACAAGATGTGAACGTCTTCCAGTGTGCCTGGGCCCCAAATGACTTGCACAGGTACAGGAGGGCTCCTCAAACCATTCCCCCAGCAACACAGCCTGTGCCCACTAGGATATCATCAACACACTGGAAAGAAACCGCTGTGGTTTTACTAAATGCCACCTTGCAATGACAGAGCTGGTTGGTGTGTCGTGTCCCCCTCTTCCCCAACAAGCTTCACTTAAAATTACTCTGTAACATACAGAACAGCCTGTGATATGATCAGGGATGGCAAGCGATGTTTTTGTTTTCTAATTAGGTGTTATGAGGGGAATGAGAAAACCTATTCCCACTATGCTTCTCTGCTAAAAAAAAAAAAAAAACCAAACCCATACCAAGATTGTACAGGTCAGATAAAAACATTGGATTACTGCAGTCAGTTCTAGCACCTTCTCAAGGTTCAAAGAGGGGAGCATTCTACCACTGTACCTGCTTCGCTTTCTCTGTTAATCATTACCTCACTTTCTAGCCAGAAGAAGCATCAGAGATGTGCACAGCAGCATAATCTCTCTCACGTATGCTGACAGTGGCACATTTAAATGCCATTTGTCAGCATTTGAAAGAAGACAACACTTGCTTTGCACACTAGTAACAGATGACTAATTCAGGCCACAATGCAAACTGAGTATTTACACAGCCCATAGTCAGATATAGCAAGACACATGTCGATCAGTACGCACCCTTGCTGAGAACACAGCTACCAACATCCTGTTTTAAACCCACTCCCTATCTGCAGCATCAGAATTTTCAGCCTGCGCACTTACCCAAGATCAGATGAACTCATAACTACCAGAAAGACAATTAATAAATGAGATAAGATCTTCCTTTGGGAAGAACACTAGATTGCTCCATTAAGATTATTGCAGCTGCATAACGTTAATAAAGGCATATCACTTTGCTAATGGGGCCATCACTTCCAGAAGATTCTTTCACTCTCATATAAACTTTATATCAATGCAGCCAATTTAAGTTCGCTTACTGGATCATACGGTGCCAGACACCTCACTACAAAGCCTCTTTTCCCTCCATATTTTGCAGCCATACCCCTAATTGCATTTTTACTTCTGTCCACAATCTTAACTGCTACATGAACAGTACTTCCTGCCTAAATTAATCTATTCCTTTATATTTTGGCAATTTATTAAAGTAGTCTGATTCTGAATTAATTTCTCCAGGACAAGGAACCGCATTTTGTTGAATTCTCAGACAGACTGGTTCCCACCATCCCCCAATCTTTCCCTCCCCCCTTCTCTCTCTCTCTCCCTCCCTCAATGCAATTTAGGTCACTTGACAACAGACGTCTCCAAAACATGGGTGCAACCAGGGTATCACACATAAGTGACCTATAAAGAGGTCTAGTGGGGACTGAGCTGAAAATCTAAATCTCAATAGATTTAAAGAAACATCATCCTTTCTTCCGACTCCAAAATGATCACATTAAAAGAAGCCAAAGTGCACAGCTTCTTGGCTGCATGCGAAGTCGTTCCTTTATTAATTTATGACTGCACAACAGCAAGATGGTAAATAACATGCAAAACTAACATGCAAAGAGAAAAGGATCTTCCTCTGCTATAAAAAGGCAACAAAGGAAGTTGAAACATACAGAAGGAGCCCGAGTTATTACCAATATATTTTTCAGGTGCAAAGGCTTGTAATTCACCCCAGAAACATTCACCTGCCATAAATTTCAGGTTACAGGCAGATCTCAGAGGAACCTGAAGTAGAATAAGATTCATCCCATGGATATCTGCTGACAGACAGTGGAGTTGCAGCCCAGCTTTTCCTGCCACACATCCCTGGGGCACCAGGCTAAGTTACTGATCATTGCTCCTCACCTCTGTGCTTCAACATGACACAATGCATATTTTTGTGGAGATGAACAACTGCACACAATCCCACCTTTAAGCCTCCTATACATACAAATATATACATATATTAGCTTCTAAAACAGCTGGTACGAACCCTGCCCCCTACTATTTCTTCAGGAGGGAGAGGTTCAACTGAAGTACCTTCCACTAAACATGAAGAGAGAAACACAGGCTTCAGGAGGTTAGAGCTGAAGTGAGACAGTGGGAAACAACACTGCATATGTGTGACTGTAATGGGGGCTACATTTGCAGTATCCTTACATGCAGGTCTTGAAGAAGGAGCACAGTTTTGCTTTAAAAGCAGCAGATTCTTTTACATCACTGCATAAAACACAGTGGTCAATACAGTGAGACTAGGGAATTATTAGGCACCCAGAAACACAGGAAACATTGGAAGGACTGAAATCAAAGGGAGCACTGAATTTACAAAAACAAAACAGACCATTGCATGAAATAGTCTTTAGCATTTCTAATTGTTACATCAAAGAGCCCTACAGTTCTTACTGGAGCCACTTACTAAACAATTCTGATCAAAAAATGTATGACTAAGTGTTAGTCATGCACAACAAAATAATTTTGAGACCTTAAAAAAAAAAAAACACAAAAATTTAATTTAAGATAATGGGATACAGGCTGTAGAAGGGACTCCTGAGTCTACCCCCCAACTACCACACCTTGAATTATAAAATTCAGGGAAGACAACACTCATCTTCAACAAGCAAGATGACAGCACTGTTTTTTTTTACTCTTTTTCTCATTTCCCAACAAATATTCGAGAGATCACAAGGGAGCAGAGCTCCATTACACACTCACCTCCCAAAGCTGCTCGTTCCTCTCCTGCACTCAGGATTTGAGTTGACCCCGAGATAGGGCAGGAAGATCAGTCCCTGACCAGACAAGATCTCAGGCACCTGGTAGTCATTCCCCAGGTTTCGTAGCTTAGCCTGATACCTGATCAGTTCCTGCAGCTCCATCCTCCAGATGAAGCAGCCCTACAGGTGAGCCCTGAGAGTTCTCCTGGCTCGCTGGGAGGACTCTTCTTAACTTCAGCATGAGCACCCTTCAAAGAGGGCTCTCCAGAGGTCTCCTCTTTTTGCACAGAGTACCTGGTGTGTCCACTTACAGGGGCAAAGCACTGCTCTTCTACTTCTTCTATGTTTTCTTTACCAACTGTCTTCAGACCAGCAGATTAGACCTGGTAGTTTTCAACTGCTTAATCAGGAGAACCCAACCCAGGTCTAAACTATATTTATATTGCAAGCGGGATTCCTCTGGCTCAGCCCTAGCTACCAACCTAAGGTGCTTCTTTTCTAAACCTCAAAGTCAGTGATGAGGAACAGACACCTGCAGAATATGGCTGAACATACCTGCTGGCACAGCTGCCCTCAGGAGAAAGGGCCTCTCTTATCATTAACAGAAGAGGCTGCCAAGAGTAAGGAAACTCCTGGCTTAAACAACTCAGCTAAGTGCTTAATTTCAATGTGAGATAATGCCAGCCCATTGCTACAAGGCACTTTTTAGAAAGTTTGACCTTCTCCCAAAAATTGGCAAGTAACTAACCTCTGTCTGTGACACCCATTAGAAAGCAGAACTCTTCACCAGAGAAACAAGCCCTACTCCTCCATTCTCTGCCAAATGAAGCCTCTGAAAATTTGTTTCTCCCCTTAAACAAGGCTGTTTTTTTGCTCCGTAGCTGTCAAACCCTCTGGCTCTCTGATATAGTGATATTTTTTTCATTGTATTCAGGACTGAGCAGCTTGGTGAGGTAGAAGCCTGTACAACAGTATAATGTAATTACAGCACGTAAAATAATTTTAATTATTTTCTTTCTTCCTTTCTACTCTATACATAAGCAATCAGGTTTTCTTTAGCAAGAATAGCTTTTGCCACAACCCTAGGGGCAGGAGCCTAAACCATACATACATAAAAAAGGTAACCTCAAGTTTCCCTTTCATAGCTCTGATGTGGAATACCACAGGCACATTTAGTCAATTGTCCTTCAAACGTCTTCTGTACATTTGGCTTTTTTCCCCTTTATGCTTGAGAAGACCTCAGAGGCTCAGCTTCAGGGAATGTAGTAGAGTTAGACTACAGTACATTTCTGTTAGCTGAATTTATGTTGTAGGCTTCTGTTGGGAAATGTCATATTGTTTCATGATCTTAGTTTCACGTGCAGTGGAAGTACTCGCACTAGCTCTCTTTCTTTCCTAGGAAACCACATTTCTTTGGATGGCTATCACCCAAATACTTGGCAGCAAATCCAGAGAACCAGGTAGATTGCAAGGTTAATTATGTATGGGGTGGTGATGATTTTCATCATCCTTTTCATCATACGGTATTCTCTGGCAAGGAGTTCTGCACTGACTGGGAAGAAATATATTCAATATATTCATCAACGACTT
>NW_010142183.1:0-326 GCF_000699245.1 Pterocles gutturalis | reverse complement strand
TTCAGGCGCTTCGGTTCCCACCGTTCGCTGCTGCGGGCAGGGCTGCACCTGGGGGGGACCAGCACCCTCAGGGCCGGGGGGGGGCTCCAGACAGAGGAAAACAAGGTAAAAAAAAAAATTCAGAAAAATAAAAACTCCAAACGTGGAATAGTTTTTGAGAAAAGCAATGGAGAAGGAAGGTGGCCATGCTCATGGCTGACTCCGAGGCATGAAATCCACTCCGTGCAGATCCCGAGCTCCGACACGCCGCTCCTCTGTCCTTTTGTGGTTTATTTTTGTGGTTTTTTTGTATTTTCCTCCGCTCCGGCAGCTCTCCCCGCCGCTTC
>NW_010142182.1:23737-64739 GCF_000699245.1 Pterocles gutturalis | reverse complement strand
TGGGGGTGCTGGTCGACAGCTGGCTGAATGTGAGCCAGAAGTGTGCCCAGGTGGCCAAAGGCCAATGGCATCCTGGCCTGCATCAGAAATGGTGTGGCCAGCAGGACCAGGGAAGTGATTGTGCCCCTGTACTCGGCACTGGTGAGGCTGCACCCTGAATACTGTGTTCAGTTTTGGGCCCCTCACCACAAGAAGGACATTGAGGTGCTGGAGCAGGTCCAGAGAAGGGCAACGAAGCTGGGGGAGGGTCTGGAGCACAGGTCTTATGAGGAGCAGCTGAGGGAGCTGGGGTTGTTTAGTCTAGAGAAGAGGAGGCTGAGAGGAGACCTTATCACTCTCTACAACTACCTGAAAGGAGGGTGTAGTGAGGTGGGTGCTGGCCTCTTCTCTAAAGTAACAAGTGATAGGACAAGAGGAAATGGCCTCAAGTTACACCAGGGGAGGTTTAGGCTGGATATTAGAAAGAATTTATTCACTGAAAGAGTGGTCAGGCGTTGGAAGAGGCTGCCCAAGGAAGTGGTGGAGTCACCATCCCTGGAGATGTTCAAGAAACGTGTAGATGTGGTGCTTAGGGACATGGTTTAGTGAGTTAGGTGGTGTGGGTTGACGGTTGGACTTGATGATCCTTGAGGTCTTTTCCAACCTTAATGATTCTATGTTTGCTCTATGTTTGTTTGATTTACAGCCCTCATTTACAGACACACAAATTCTGTCCTGTAAGACTAAGGCATAGCTGTGAAACCTCATGTGTTAGACCTTCCACACTTACACCCTCCACCAGTGACAGAGCTTGGCACAACATCTGGTGAACGTAGTCACACAATGCCTGTGTGTTGCAAAGACCCAGAAGCCCAGGGTGGCCACAGGTCCCAGCTGGGGGCCAGTTCAGAAGCAGATGCTGTCTAGCAGAGTGCAGTGACATGTCTGACAATTACAAGTCCCAGCTTTGTTTTCCTTCCTCTCAACTCCGGGAGTAATTCTGATACCAGGACAAATTCCTTCCCCCAGTAAAGAAAACAAAATTTAAATAGCTCTCAAGTTCATCTGTTGTGCCTTCCTACCAACCTCTCATTGCTGTTCACCCAGGGGAAAAAAAAATAAAAACTCTACTTTCTCTACTATGAATGGAAAATGGTTGGTCTTTAATCCACCCCAGAGGCAGATGCTTTCTAACCACAACAGAGTCACTGCCACATCTACCTGCAAACAGTTCATCCTGCACTTCGGTGCTCAGGGCACTTTGGGTACTTGGGGTCCTGTTGTCGGGGAGCAGGAGTGAGAATCAGGACAAAGCTGCTCCATTGCACAAACCTTCTGTCCCAGCTCCAGACTGACAGAAGTTTCAATGGGAGAAAGGTCTCTGCCCCACTATGTTTGCAAATAAGGTTGGGAGGTAAAACGGATAGTTTAATTTGCATAGACTTTCAGTGCAGAATTAATTTGGTGACACTTTAGGAATTGCTATGAATAAATGCCAATTCAGAATTGTCAAAGTAGTAAAATGGGAAAATGAGGAAACACTGCATGGCACAGCAGGAAATTTTTTTGAGTGTTCAATTGCTTATTCTGTTCCTTGAGAAAGTCTTCTACTGAAAGGGAGTTTAACTTACTTGTGATTGAGTAACTCCAGTTGAGATATATATATCTGTGTGTGTATACTATAAATAAACACCTCAAAGATTAATGTGTGTTTCTTTTTCCAGAAAATATTCCACAGTTGATGTCTCTTTTCACAAATGCCACCTACACCATAGTGTCACTCACTTATTTACCTCCATTTGGAATGAATGTATCTTTGGAATATCCTCAAACATATCTTAAATAGAAGCTTGTCCAGCAGAGACAGACTGAAACTAGTTATAATAATTTGGATTTGATGACTATAACTTAATTATTATGTTAAATGTCATGGAAGGGATTCCACACTCCTAAGCACAAAGTACTTGACTAGAATTGGCTTGAACCTACGTGGCACAGTGTTGGTATTAGAAGTGTGTTGAGTCAAATTTAACTCATGTCTTTGAAAACCGGATAAATTCAGGCTTTACCCACTCTTACTTTCTGTGGAAGTAAACAGAAGTGCACTAAGGTTCTGACTAACATCTCTCATGGGCAGTTTGTTCTAGAATAAATTGAATCTGCTGTATTGCTTTTTAACTCAAGGATCTCTTCCTCCTTAATGTTGGTAAGAGGACAGCAAAGACGTGCACTGTGCCCTGGCAACAGAGGACCATCTTGGCTCTACCTTCCACAGCTGAGCAAGTGCTCAGCCCCTCCTCAGTCCAGTTTCAGTCTTACAACAGCACAAGCCAGGGAGCCCAGGTCTCAGAGTTGCCAGCCAGGCAACTAGGAGGTTGAAAAAATAGTCTGGGTTTTTTAGGCAGCAGTAATTTGAGAAAATAGCTGAGGCTTGACATTTCCTTTGATTTTTATCCAGTAGAAAGCCAAAGATCGTGGAGGACTTGATGTATTTTTTATCATCTGTGCACTGCTGTAGAGTTTCATACCAACTGCGTTGTCTTGACTGGGATTTTAACTAGACTCAAGCTGCCTATTATAAATTGATTTGTCAAAGGACATGGAGGAGACTGTAAGCATCAGGAGTGGTAACCTTGGACCAGCAAACATACATGCAGTTCTCTAGCTTTGCCTGGAGTTTCACAGTCCTCTGGGTGGGCAAAGTGATCTGCTTACCAATGACCCCAAACAGATTGTGGAAAGAAACAATAGGACTGAAATGCTTTATGCACACGGGAAATAATTAAGACATTACAATATTGTTCTCTACGTGTTATGTGAGAATGATTCCTCCCCCTCACTTTCCAGTGCACTGGGGACATAGTAGCTGTAAAAGAAACAATTTTTTTTGTTTGGTTGTGTTTGCTTTCAAATTGCAGCCTGAAATGTTTCTTTAATTAAATCCAAAGGACAGAAGTTGCATTATTGATTTCCCCATAGATGCTTCTGGTTGATACAAAGACGGTACAAGCCTTCTGACCTCTTCGGAGGCTAACTTCAGGCACTTTCTCTGTGTCATCTTCATATATTGCTGGACATAGACACAAGCTATGAAGTAGATATCAAAAAGTTGTGGAGCTCTAAGTGTTTGGGCAAATAGCATCACAAACCATTGGCTAAAAACAAACCTTAATTCCAAGCAAATGTACCAGTGCAGTACTGAAACTTTCAGCACTCTCCTGCCTGCCCCATCTTCTGCCACCTGCTTTGTCTGTCCCTGAGGGCATCGGCACTCCTGGCCGTTCTGTAACTGTCTTTTAATTATGGTTTTCTGAATCTCTCTCCTGACCCTGACCAGTACTGGAGGTGCAGAGCTGTAAACAAAGTGAGTCTCAGTGCTGGAAAATCACCTGAGAAATGACTGCTCTTACAAGGCTTCTGACATGATAAAAAGCAGAAAAAGTAGATATTTTCAGATTAATTTTGCAGTGCCTGTTGTTGCAGGCCAAAGCTACTTGGACAGCCCACGTAGCCATCTGTGTTTCAGTGTGCTTACCTGAACTGAACTGTCATTTAAAAAAAAAAAAATTATTTCAGGCTTATCATTAGCTTTGAGCAGAACTTTGTCAGGTTTAGGCAGGGAAGGAAAGGACATAGCTGTTGGCCAAGCCTGTCTCCTGCCACCTTCAACAGAAGGGAAGAACCTGTCAGGGGCTGGTTTGCCTCAAGGTATCCTGTGGCAGTTATTTGTTAGTCCTGTTACCATTGACCCGCTGACAGTGACTCTGGTGCCTGGTTATGGCCATACACGAATTATAAATTAGGCACTGTAAACCCAGAGACAATGATTATTTTGCAAAGAACCAGCTCCCCAAGTATGTGACTGCACACGTGCTTGCAATTTTGCAGTGAAAGCTTTCTCTGTCCGTCATTCTTACAGACAATGAACCCCAGTTGTCGATGAATCTCTCAAAGATCCGAAACTAATCTTTCAGAGACCTGCTCTGGGGCCTTCTGTGTTAGAAAGGAATTTGCAAAGGAACATGTTAGAAGATCTTACAGCCAGCAACAACTTGCAAGGAATCATGCCTTAAAAGCAAAACTATTGTTTAATGGTGCCAAAATTCATTCATTATTGCAAAGCCTCAGATTTTTCTTGCTGCAGCACATTCATTCTTAAATGTCAGACTCCATGCATGCAGCCCAATTTGGTATTTATATGATGAACACTGCAAACCAATGCTCCCTAATATAGTTGCAGCCTTGTGATGGGATTATTTCCCCTGTGAAAAAGCAGGATATTAAGTCCATTAAAAGACATGTGAAGTATGACAGGTGCACAGCAATTTTGCAAGACTGAAGGAAAAAATGATACCTTGATATGCCGAGTTAAGTCCTTTTCTAATTTTGACAGTTTACACTTCCGAGCTATTTGGTAAAAATCCTCTTCAGTTAGCACCACTGGAGCAAATTCAACTCTCAGCAATGTGGGTGTAGATCTGGAATAATTCCATTGTGAACAACAGTGCTACTTCAGACATACTCTAGACCCTCTGTTACACAGGTGACATGATGGAAAAAGATGAAGAGAGGAATCCAGCTCATGAAATTACGATTGCCAATGGCTTGAGCATTGCTTGTGTTTATCCCCAGGGGAATTACAACTGGTTAGGCAAGGGACCCGTCCTCTGAGAACAAAGTGCCTTATTTCAGACTCACTTTGTAAGAAACAATCTGGAATAGAGACCTCGCTCAGAGCCATACAGCTTTTTGCATGTAGTAGGGGTTTGTGTCACTGGTTCCACTCTGCCTGATGGGGAACTGGGGCACAGAGACAGAAATTCATGCAGGGCACTGGGAAGCCACGAGCAGGGGGAGGACCAGAGTCGGGCTTAGAGGGTGAGGCTGGTGGATCGGCTGTATTGGAAGGAAGCACTGAGGTAAAGTTAGATGTGTACAAAACAACCAGTTGGGCTTTTGCATGCTGTTGGGCAAACTCTTTGCAAGACAGGAAGAGTATACGTGTGTGGGGATCAAGAAGTGACTGTTTCATGCCAAGTTTCAGGCTGCCATTCAGCCAAGTTTCCATTCTTCTTCCACCCCCATCCCAAAACAGTCAGATTACCTACAGGGTGATGCAGCTTCCCACTTGCCAGGGCCAGATTCTGCAAGCCCGTCCATCAAGGCAGCCACTGGCTTCCACAGGAGGCCATAGAGGCAGTGTGAGTGTGCTTTAAGGAGGGAGGAGAGATGTTCATCTGGGAGCCATGGCCAGCTATCCGATGAGAGGTGTCCCCTCCACCCCACCTCCACCATTCCTGCCCTTCCCTTGCTGTGGATCTGCTTGTCAGCCAAGATGTGATTTTACCTTCTCAGGCAGGGCTGGAGTGGGATGTTGCTGTATGCCCTCTCTGTCTCGTGATAGCTGCCTCTCATTACTGCCATGTTGCTAAGGCTTTTGTGACTCTTGTCCAAGCCCAGCAGCTGGATTTTGGCAGCCTTCCAGGCACTTCCACTAATGTAACTCAAAGTTACCGCAGGTTTTCTCTGGAGGTTCAGGATGCTGCCGGACTCTTAGGGATACTCACTTTTCTTGGCTGCCTTTCTCCAAGGCTTTAGCTTTAATTCTGGGTAGTTTATATCTCTGGAGTCGTCAGAATCAGGACCCATGTGCTTCTCCCTAATTACGTATCACACCAACATTTCATCAGAGCAAGGCGCAGCTCTGGTGATGTATGACACTAGGGCATCATCAGTCAGCCATCGCAATAATGATGCATTAGCGTAATATGCCTTCAGGATGGAGTTGTACTGATGATGTATTTTCAAAAAAATGGAGTCCTAGAGAAAAGGAACAGTCTGGAGCTAATTCAGTATGAACGTGGCCACTGAGAGCATACAGTATGCAGCTGATTGGGATAAGAAAGATGACTTTATGTTATCCACTCTGACCCTGATCCTTTCTTTTCCCCTTTTAATCTTTCCTTCTTCTTTCCTCCCTCCTTGCTTCTTTTCTCCTCCACTAACACTTTTCCTTTCTTATTCTTTGTTCTTCTTTCTCTTCTTCTTTCCTTTTTTTTTTTTTCACACTGGTGACTCTCATGGCCACTGGCTTTATTCATATATTCTTGTCTCTCACAGTCTGACCTTTGTGTCATGCTGTATAACTTAATATTATCCCGCTAGAAACTTTTCCCCCCCTCTGAGTGAGATAATATTAAGGTGACCTGTAAGTGCAATAGATAAAAATCTCCAGGCCATCTAGGCAGTGACATTAAAAATCATCACAACCCTTAAGTGATGGAGGGGGTGAAATCTTATGGGATCTTTCCTTGGCAAAGGCAGCAAATGCGGGCTGAGGAGTGGCTACCTCTGGGATTTCTCATAGCCTTCAGCTTCTGGAAGATGAGAAGTGTGTTAACCCATTCACACAGCTAACAATATTAAAACAACAAACAGTGCTCAATCAAACCCAGCTTGTCATCTTTCATTGGATAAAAAGTAACCTTTCTAATAAACATTCCAACTAATAAAGACTACAAAAGTAATTATACTATTAGCTCACTAGCCCCTGACACCCAGACATTCATTTCAAAGTAACTTTCCTGCAGTGTTTAGATCGAGACAATTGAATGATGGAAAGATATTATACCAAGACCAAACACAAATAAAATTGGCTTCAATCTCGTCTGGAATTCAGGCTATACATGGAACTCAGATAATGCCCTCAGTCTAGTACTAACATGTTATTAGCATCCAGCTCAAGAAGAGATGAATTCTAGGAATTTGATCTTTCAACACTTTCAAATGTATATTCTGTGAAATAAAGTATTTTGCAATACCTCGCAATACCAAAGTATTTTGGAATAAATATTCACCACGGAAAATGCAAAAGACCTCTTGTGACATTTACAAATCTTTTAAATTTTTGTTATTACTATACCTCGTGATTTACTAGTACTGTTATTTATTCAAATTACATTAATACTCAGAGATTCCAGTCAGGACATGGCAACCCATTGTGAAAGGACCAGGACACACACACTTAAAAAGGAATTTCTTGCTTGGGCACTTAATCACTACTTCCTACACAGTGGAGGATTTCTCTTTATGTTTAGAGTGAGTCAAAAAACTTCTGAAAAATGCAGAGGCTTGTAGCCCTGGTGGCTGAAATCATCTGTTTATTCATGTATAACTCGGGCACATCAGTGTGCCTCGGCACTGAGCTGAACTGACACAACAAGTGTTGATTTTCCATGTCTAGCTTGTGACCTCTCTGCTATAAAATCTGCTAAGCAGGTCAGCTGTGGAGACATGCAGAAAATGGGCTGCAGTCCCCTCTGCTCATTTTCCATAGCCTTCCCTGCTCACTGCAGTCAGGACCGGGAAGCAGTGACCTGCAAGCTTGACATAGTTCTGCTCTTGTTGCTCCAAATTAATTTCCAGTTAAATTGTCCAGATGGGAAACTACTATCATTGGAACTGATATCTTGCTTTTCATTTAATTCCAGAATGAGCTAATTCATCCTCAGCTCATCCAGACGGAAAGGCAGGTAGTTTTGTTCCCATTTTACAGATAGTGAAATTGAAGCAAATTTAATTGACATACTCCGAGTCGTAAAAAGAAGGAAAAGCATGGAGTGGCTTAGAAGTAGGAGTCTGCTATTCTTAAGCGCCAGTTCTGCTTCAGCTCAGGAAAGCCAATTCTGCATGTAGCTTTTACCCCTTCTGAAATGCAACTTGCGAATATCTATTCATTAAATATCAGCATGAATAATCTTGCAATTCTTTGATGTTCTCTTCCCATAAACTGTTGTGAGTTCCTTTACCAGTATTAGGTCATAAAGGTTTGGCTTGCACAATAAATGCTGCCGTATATAGCTAAGGGATGATCTCTGTTGCTTTCTAGCACCAAAGCTCTAATTGGCTGGCGAGATTGATTAACATGTGAAGCAAAGCTAAGGTCTTTAATCAATCTTAGAAGTCATTTATTGAGAGTATATGACAAAGCCATAAAGGTTATTGCAAATGACATATTTTAATATTAAAACCAGAACCTTCTGCCTTTGTAGAGGCTTGAATATGCTTTCCCCCTCCTGTTTATAATAAATTAAGATTAAAATTAAATAGATACAAAATAAAAGGATGAGTTCAGGAATGTATGCCTCTTTATCATCAGTCAGTACTATCCAGAGCACTGAAATTCCTTGCCCCAGAATGCCTCGGAGCCCAGCCCAAGGTTCATTCACCCCAGCTAACACCTACTATCACTCCAAAGTGGTTACTTATCATCATGTCTAATCTTGATGAGAAATTGGAAAGCAATATGCACACTATTCTCGTTTCTCTCTTTGTAGAAGTAATGTTGAATAAAGTATAGGTGGTTACATGAAATATCGGTCTCAATGTATAAAGAAGTCATATGCTGAGGGCTGATCCCCTGCTCTGCAAGGCAGAAGGGAGCATTTAGCCTGCATAGATATCAAATTCAGAATGGATCCTCAGGGAAGGTTGGAGGTTGTAAAGATAAACCTGTTCCTAAATCTGAAAGCTCAGCCAGATACTATGCTTCTATGTAAGGAAGGGCTGTGCCAAGAAATTGCATAAGCATCTGACAGCTTGCTAGCTGGATGAAACAGAGAGACACCTCTTGGGTGATCTAACATATAGGTATAATTATGTTTTTCTATTTCTATCCACCTGTCTTGAAATTGAGTAACTATGCTGCTAAATTTGTATTGAAATAAAAAGTCTTCTTTGCATTTACCTTCACATTTCCCTTCTGTTAAGAGTGACTTTAGAGTAACTGGAAGTCACCCCGTTATAAGGACTTGACAGTCCGCAAAATCAGAGACCTGGGCCAACATCTACAGCTATCTCATAGATAGAGCTGCACGGGACTGTTCAGTGACTTGTAGTTCAAGTCCTCAAGGACACCCAAAGAAGATGTCAATTGCTCCTTTCGGCCCAGGAGCTTCTCCAAAGGACCGGTGCAGAAAGCAACAGCCAGGATAGGAATTTACTGGTACTTATTGTTTTTCCAAATATCACGTTTTCAGTCTTGTTCTGACTGCAGATTTCTTATCACACAGTTTTTTGTTTGTTCGGGTGCTCTTCAGCTCCTTTTCAGTCACCTCAGGCCATCCATATTCAAGATCAAGTAAAACCGTCATAACGAGGATTTCCGGGATGGTTCAGAATAAGCCTGAATTCACCCCCTAGTGCAAATAACATGAAAGAGGGGGAATCCAAGTGTGATTTTCACATATCTTGCAAAAAAGGAGGAGTTTAATTCCACAAAATTTGCAACCTAAATTGTCAGAGGAGGAAACTGAGGCACAGAGAAATCTACAATTTTTTTTTTCTTGTGACCACAAAAAATAGCAAAGGAAATCCAAATGTCTGAAGTGCAACACCAAAACTTTTACCCTGAGACCAACCTACTTTTAATTTTTTTACTATTACCAGTCATTAACATGCAGAAGAGCAACTCTAAATGCATGTCCTCAGCACTGAATCCATATGTATAAGAAGTGAGGACTTCCATGAGAATTGAGTGATCTGGTACAAAAAGACTTAAGTGAAAAACCCCACTGTTGATTGCCAGAAAGCCAGTGCTTGATCTAAGAAGAGTCAAGCCCATACCTTTGATTTCTTGGACCAATGTAAAAGTCTCCTAAAAAAAGGAAATGGCCAGCAACAGATAAGAAAGGAGGTGTGCAATTTTGTTTCTAATCATGGGGTCTGTATGACCCTTAATTCTCTCCTCCCATGTTTGGGCTCTCGGTGCCCTGAAGAGCAACAGATGCATAGGTGGCAAGGCTGAATTAGGGCTAACAGCACAGCAAGATGGCTAGGGGAAAAGGAGAACATTTTTTCAGATGCTAAGCCTGATCCTCTGCCTTTTTATTGTGCAGGAGTGTCATAATGAGGGAAGTGTGCATATAGAAATTAGAGGTAGGAAAGGCTATCAGGTCATCTTGCATCCTCCTTACAATGAGAGAGGTTCTGAAAGAAATATAGTATTAATGTGGGGCCAAAGAACAGAAGAAAAGGCAGGAATTAAGTGAAATAACTTCCAAAAGCATTAGTGGCTGCTGTAGGTAATACAAGTTAATAAGTAACATTAAGGCAGATGTGGTCATTAATTGGCCATTTAGATTTGCGTGTGCGTGTGTGAAGTTATTAATGACAGACAAGTTCTAATATATCCTGTCCATGTCCACACTAAAAGTCAGAAAGGGTCCCCAATCAACAGGATAATGAGGCAGTTAATGGATGATCCAGCTATTTGATCTGTATTTTTAGTGCATTTAAATAGAATAACTATAATATGGTAACTACAGCTGATATCCAGCAAGTAAAGAGGGAGAGAAAGAGGAAGATGACATTTCTTTGCAGTGAAAAGGGCTGGAAGCATTACTTCAAAGTTCACTCTATGCTCAAGAGTGGCAGGAAACATGGAGGAGAGGATGTTATCACATCAAATACTGCACTCTGGGAAGCTCTATAGCAGCACAACTCTGCTCGTGAATGTCACCAGGGAGGAACCATGCCCTGATCTAGTTCATTTTACCAGGGCTCACTGCAAGTCAACACTATCTGTCTTGGAACAGGGGGTTGCTGGTTGCTATAGTTTAGATGAGTCAGGGACTTTATGCCTGAAACACCCTCAAACCTGTGTCACAGTGGTTGTATTGTAAGCAGAGAACAATTTGTGATAGCTAAGGAGCATCCTTCAGATCTGTCTAGCTCAAATCAGCTCTCAAAACCCTCCTCAACACAAAGAACAAAATATAAAACCAAAACTTGGTCATAACATCGGCTCTATACGCAGCCTGTGACCGTAGGTGATGTAGCCTATAGCCTTTGTAAACACAGAAGCTAACAAGAATCCTGATGCTTGATGGTCTTAGAAATTCTGCATGGTCCTCATTTGCAGAGGTGATGCCGTCACTGCCTGAGGAGCAGATTGAAAGTAACTGCATGGTCCTGCCCCAGCAGCCTTCCACAACCATGTTCTCCAAGCAGATGGCCCGACTTCCTTGGCATGCACCAAGATAGCCTGAGCTCAGCAGGACAGGATCAACTCCACTGGCACAACTGGGTTTGTGAGACAGGAAGGCAAATCTTGTGGTGTGTGAACACAGCCCATGTTCATTGGGAGCAAAGAGTACGGGTATCAAATGCAGCCAGAATTCTTGTGTGACTGCAGCCAGAAAAAATGCAGACACGGAAGAAAGATGGAGGTCGTCAGCTACTAGGAGAGACACAAAATAGTTCTGTAATGAAAAAAAAAAGGTCCTACAGCTTAAGTAGACTGTCTAATTACGGGTATCAAATGCAGCCAGAATTCTTGTGTGACTGCAGCCAGAAAAAATGCAGACACGGAAGAAAGATGGAGGTCGTCAGCTACTAGGAGAGACACAAAATAGTTCTGTAATGAAAAAAAAAAAAGGTCCTACAGCTTAAGTAGGCTGTCTAATCCTTTTTGGATTCAACCTGCTGGATGATGAGTGTGTTTCTCACACTATGGTTTAGAAAGAGTTTGGGGTGAAAGGATGTGATTTAACCTCATGACTGACCCTTACAAAGTATTTACATACACAAATATTTAAAATGTGCATAGCAACTCTCCTGTTTGCCAATTTGTCTGACTCAGCCCCTCCTGAAGAGAGCTTCACACCTGCAGCAGTCCTGATCCTGACAGTGGGTTGTGGGTATCTTCCCAGGATGCTGACTCACTGGGGTGATGAGGCTGCATCACTGCATGGGGTGATGCCAGCACTGGGGTATCTAAAGAGAGAGGACAGCACAGCCCAAGGACTGGGTCTTATTCTCAGGCACTGATCTCAGCATGTGAACAAGGGGATGGGAATCTGTCCAAAGAAAGAGTTAAGTAAGGTAAATCCCAGGTAGATCCCAAGCTGCCCGTATCTATGCATCTGGAGAGAAGACCTACAGTACAGATATTAAAAATGTGGTTTTTAAGAAGGCAATTAGTGTCACGTGGCTTCCTCGTGGGCTGTTTTGCTCTCCCAGAGGTTGTAGGTGAGGGTTTGAAAAACAGTATTCCCAACCTTTTTTCCCAGAGAGACGAGCTATCATATTTCCCACCCTCCCGCAAGGGTTAACGGGAAACCTTTTCCATGCCCCTGACTTTGTCTTCCCCCCTTTCTCTATCCTTGCTTCCCTCCCCGAATCCATTTGCAAATGATATCACTTGTCTGCATATTGTCACTTGCCGCCTGCCCACCCATTTATCAAATGTCTGCAGCTGGGCGCAGGCTTGCCCTGTCCTCCCTGCTCCATTGTTTCTCCTGACCCAGGGGAAGGTGTGTGCGAGCCGGGGAGGGAAGATGGGGCTCTCCCACAGCCCCGGCAGCCGGGTGGGCAGCGCGGGCAGCACAAGCAGGCTACGCAGCTGGGAAGGGACAATGACACCGGGAGACTGACAGCTCCCCCTTCCCATCTGGCATTGACAGATGACCTTGCAGGGACAGCAGCCCTGGGCCTCCCCACAGACATTAGCTGATATAATGGGCTAGACTGGACATGCCACACCGAGAACGTAGGAGGTAGGTAAATCATCCCAGCTCGATGGAAATAAACTCTGCCGTTTACTTTCACAATAGGTTTCCCCTCAAACTCATAAACTTGTTTCTCAGTAACCCTAAAGCAAAATGATCATGGAATTTGAACACATTTACTAGGTTCTAATGAATAACATAATTATCGCTTTATGCAAATCAAAGCTCATTTGCATCTGTGAATATTTAACTATTAAAAACAACACTTTGATCTTGAACAAAAATATGTATATCACATAATCATAGCCTTATGGAACATGAAAACTCTCCTTTTTTCTTTCTTTTTTTTAGCTGTACAGTTTTGCTGCACTAGGGTTTGCTGTTTGAACCTTCTCGATGGGGACTCCATTTATGGAGCTTCTTCCCTGAGGATGTCCACTGGGGTCTCTCCGTGGCTGTCATCTCAGCTGGGCATATCAGGCCTTTCTCTTCAGCTCACTTCATCGTTGAGCACGGCAGCCTCCCTTCCATTGGCTTTTTTTTCCCCTGGTACTGTCCAGTTTGGTGGCAGGAGCGGACTGAGTTCTACTGTGTTACATGCCACAACGGAGGTATTGCCAAGAGATGGGTACTGTATACATTAATTACGAAGCAAGGGAAGAAGTCAAACTCTGCTTGCATGTTTAAATCAAGCCACAGTGATGCAGATTTTGGAAAGATTACCAGGGATGACAGAGGAAGCATGAGTCTTTCATGGGACATTTCCCCACTAAAAGCTCTGAACCTGGTTCACAGAATGGCCCAGTCACTTTGGGACAAGGATCTAGAAGTATCCAGGTGCCCAACATCCACTGATATAATCTTAAAATGTCTAAGAAGCAGCTTTGTGTTGGTCTGGAGATTCAAGCCATGCACTGTGAGATGTTTAATAATAAAGCTCCTGTTTTCATATACTGGAACTATTACCACAAGTTATTGTACTGAGTTTTGCTTCATCCACAATAAAAACTAGATTTAAAGAAACCCTCTACTTTACCAAATAACTCCTTGTCTGCAAAGATCTTCATAGGTTATTAAACCAAATGAACTAATAATGTGTAACTGACAACCCAAAATTCCCCCAAAGGCTGTCTTTGATTATGGCCCCTAATTAACAAGGTTATCTAGTAAGTGTTCTCAAATACATCTACCAAATTGGAGTGGGTAAAGAATATCAGGGCATTAATTGCTCCTTTCTTCTATCTGGTGCTTTTAATGTGCCTCACCCAGGGTGTGAAAAAGCAGCCCCTCCTGAACTGATGGATACACTCCTTTTCTGCTCACCTGCCCTATCATCCCCTCCCAACTCCAGGCTATCAGTTAGTACTATTTTACCCTGACCTGCCCTACTCAGTAATCCTATACACTAATGTGTCCTAAGGGAGCCAGACAGGGACAAAATGCATGTTCTTGACACTAACTTAGTGAGGATGTGTTCACCTAGGAGAAAAAAAACAACGCATTTGCTCCAGCTCCAGCTCCTAACTCCAAATCCTGCTTGAGTATTTTTCCCTTAGGAAGCTTTGCCTGGAGCAAGGCTTGGTACTCATGTCTCCTTTTTCCAGGTAATCTTGCCTGGGATAAAAAAATCGTGTTCCAATTCCTTTCATTTTTCTTTTTTTCCTTTTTTTATTTCTTTTTTGTTTGTTTGTTTGTTTTTAATCTGACGATTATTCTGCAAAACAGTGTAAACAACTTTCACAGGAGTGACTGAAGGAGTCCCTTCTGAGGATACCCTGAGAGCCTGGGGGCTCAAGTGCTTTTCCATCTCTCCAGAAACTGAGCTTGGGTCATCCCATCCTGGCAGAGCACACTATCCGCTGAGCTGTTGCAAAAACTGGGAGTGGTGAGGAAGGAAACAGGTGGTAGCACTTGCACCTCTTCTGATATTTTGTAAGCAAAGGCTGGTGCAGAAATTTAACTCCAGGACTGCTTGTAGTGCCATGATTCCCAGTTGGACTTCAGCAGCTCTAAAGTCTACACTGTTTAGAATTTGAGTGTTGGTTTGAACTTTGCAGTTTGGGCTTCAGTCTAGCAAGTGCATATTTTAAACAAAGAAAACATTTGGCAAATAGTTGATTCCACATGCAGGGAATGTCCCTCTGCTCCACACGATTTATTTTTACAAGGGTCTAAGGGAGACACATTTCTCTAAAAATAAAAGGCATCCACATGAGGCTGAATTATTCTTTCCCAAACACAAACTGATCTTTTGCTTGTTTCCAAGCACTCTATCAAATTATAACAACAAAGCAGCACTGTACTCCTTAAGTTAATGAATCTTTGCACCTTTCAGTCTTACTCTTTCCAGCCTCATGACACACACGTTGCTCCTCTAATGCTTTTGTCCGTCAGAATTGATATCATGACCCCTGACCTTTGAAACTTTACAAGTTATTGATGGCATTTCCTACGCACTGTGTAACACGATAAAGTCAGGAGCTGATGCAAAAGCAATCAGCAAGGGAGGAGTAAAATACTAAGGATCTTAATTAATTTTTTAACTATGGAACTTCTCTTTGCAACAAGCACAGGAAGATGATTTTCTTCAAATCACTCAAGGCCTCTTAACATGCATAGCTTACAGTTCAGTGATGTGTAAGAGAGAAACTCAGTATACCTGTGAAAGGGATTAGCGAAAACACAGCTCAGATACCAGCCCTAATTTGATATTTTTAACAGAGTGGCAAAAGTCTTCCAGAATATTTTGAATATGTGACTCTTCTGTTTACCTGCCCAACACAAAGCAGCACCTCAGTGCTACATGCACAAAATCACTCTGCTGGGTCGTCTCCTTCCTTCAGTCTGAGGGCTGCCCCTCAGGAGGACATCCAGAAATGACCTGCAGAAATTTACACTTGAGCATCTTGATTCAAAACATGTAGAAAACCAGGTGAAAGAGGATGTGAATGCAAAGTGTGTTTGTCATTGCCCCCCTTTTTTCCAAGGTATAGAACAATGAGGCCCAGATGTTAGTTTAAAAATTTCATAAGTTATTCTGCAGGCAAGAAAAGCCACAGAAGGTCAGGCCAAAGAGGCTTAGGGTTTGTGCAGGGTAGGAGCTGTTCAGAATGAATCTTTTTAGTGTGCAGTATCCATTACCAATTGATGTCAGAGATACTATTATAGATGGATCATCTCATGTTTTTTCTTAGAAGGCAGAAAAATATCCATGGCAAAGTTTCAACACATGTATTTGAAGGGAAAGTTGAAGTTATGGAGACAGAACTGTTTTGACCAGCTAAGAATGGCAAGTTCAAGTTTTATCCTGCTGTCTTTCATTCCCATGGTAGGATGATTACCATTAAAAAAAAAAAAAAAAAAATAATCTGGAAACTTCTGTGCTGTGTAAGAAAAATCTTCTGGAGCTCTCTATTTCTGGATGATAAGTTAACCAACCCTGCTTTCATCTAGTAGCCTGCTGTCAAGTAAGCAGGTTTGAACAGGCTTGGGTTTATTAGTACATAAAGTGCAGCGTGTGTTGGTCTGTGTTTCTAGGACATAACCCCAGTTTAAGTAAAGTTCAAGGTTATACCCAAGGCAGAACCATGTGGATAGTTTGCAAAGAACCACTAGCCTCCAGCAGCTCCCCAAAACTGCTGGGTTTGCTCAAAATAATAGCCAAACTACAGCATACTGCTGTGTCCTGGCTCAAGCAGGAGGTACGGCTTCTTTGCCAGGATGTTTCCCATATCACAGGGGTTTCCCACATTAATGTAGCTACACGCCAGCATCTGCAGGGGTGGCTGCAGGAGCAAGTACTGCCCCAGGCCACAACTGAATCAGAACCCCACCTATGCCCTCTGTTTTAACCCCTCTTGCGGCCTCCCCAGAAAAGTTTCTTATCCCTTTTCCCTGACATCCAGAGCAGTTTTGGGAAGAGATCAAGCAGGCTTGATGGTCTGAGATAAAGATGCAAGGGCTAGCAGGACTCTGGCTTCCTCCAGGAGTGTGAACCTGGACCCACCCCAGGACTTTGGCGGTCTCCTGCAACACCCACCACCCACCTCTGCTTCAATCCCACTCAATATGCGGCCATTGGCAGCACATCAGGCCCCATCCCTGAGGGTGGAGGGACCACACACACCAGGAATTTCCCTGGGGTCCTCCCCTTTAGTGCCAACACACCTGTAAATGATCCTTCCTCGGAGCATTGTTTCCCCATTCAGAGCTCCCATTTCCAGCCCATGCCACCCTGCTCATCTGTCCAGGGGCATCCCTCACACCCACAGCTCACACTCTCAGCTACCCCCTGTTAGAAGAAACTGCTGACATAGCAAAGATTAACCAAAGACAAAGAGACAGCTAATGTCTTGATCCCATTCAAAACAAAACAAGAGTGCAGGAGCAGAGGGCTTTTGTCTTGGCTAACTGGGATCATACACTCAGCACTTGCACCATTTGCAAACAGCCCTATCTCTTCATTTCCTATGGCACCTCTGCAACAAGGGCTGGAAACAGGTCATTCTCTGCACCACCAAAGCCAGACTGTGAACGGAGAAAGGTGAAGTTTCCCCCGTGCAAACACCTTCCCCTGCCTGGAGTACAACCTTTTGCTGTCCACAGCCTTTGGTAGGACCAAAATCAGGGTTTAATTTATTCACACTTCCTAGGATTTCTCTTTAGTTTGTCCATTATTCCATGTAGGCACTAAGCTTTTTTTGCTATATATATCTCAAGTAGAAATCCGTTCAACCAGAATTCCCTTAATAAAGGTTAAAAGATTTGCAGTGAAGAAATGTCAAAATACACTAGCTTATAATTGCCCTCAAATATGCAGTTTTATATATTTACTTCATGGAGAGGAACCTTGGCATATATTTAATTAAAGAAATGGAGCCTGCAGGAGGTCTTGGAATGGAGCTCATTGTATTTTGTTTTGGGGTGAATTTCACAACCTACTCTATAGTTTTATTAATCTCCTCAAGCATGAACAAACTCCAGCTATTTCTGTAGAAAATGGGAAGGAAATAAAACTTATAAGCCTTTGGAAGTGGTTTTAAACATAGCAGGAGAAATTACAGTATTTAATGTCAGAAGCCAGACAATTATTACAGAATAAATGGCTGCATGCAAGAGAAATAAACTTTGAACCAAGACTGCTAATTGATACTTCGACAAAGGAGAAATTTTATGAAATAGAAATTCTGAAACAGAATTTCAGCACTTTTGTCAATTAACCAACAATAAAGGTTACAATCGGCACTGGGAAAGCCTACAATGTGATTCCTGTTGACATAATCTTTTTTGATTAAATCTAGAAAGGTTAACCTGAAGACCTGCAGAACAGGAATCCAAGAAGTGAAACTCTGGTGAGCTTCTTAACACCAGCTATTGGAGCCAGGAGTGCAGAAATACGTCACTTAAAACGTTAGTTGGTGAATGACACACAGCCATAGCTAGCTATTTTAGAAAATGGTGCCCAGAAAATGGTGCCACATCAATCAGAAGGTGATAAGACTTGTGGACAACCTTTGGGAAGAGGTGTAACACCTGATCTTGTGATGCAAGTATAAATAGCAAAATGCACATACGCGATGCTGTGTGTGCCAGGTCCTGGGATATCAGCATGTTGGGAATGCCACTATGAACTTTGAATCTGAAGACATGTCATGTTGTCAGTGAAAACTACCCTCCCTCCTTCTGAAGGGAGAGTATTTTTAAATCACAGAGGAGCCAGCAAGAGATGGACCTGGGGTACTTATGGGGGGATCTGTGACAGAAGCATGCTGCTATAACTTTTGACTTGGCTGAGGGAAAAGAGGGACTCTGTCCTGAACAAAGACTAACACTTTTATCCTCCTCTTTCTTCTTCCTGAAATGCCAGGGCTAGAGGAAGAGTGGCCAGGGTGGTTAAAACAGTGAAATAAAATGCTGAAAAATGTGACTAATTCACACTGAGTCAAGTAGGCTCAGATGTCAGAGAGTTGCAGGCCTAAAAACCAAGCCAAACCTGTTATTTTTCGCTGCTTTACTCTTCCTTGCTTCTACTTTTTCTCATAGGAGAAAGAGGTTAAAATGTGTGGGAATAAGGATATTTTCCACTGAAGTAAATGTAGTTTATGTGTAAGAAGTGAGAATATACATTTCCATGGCGAAGGAAAGAATTTGAGAAACTTCCCATACAAAACCAACTTGTTCATTAAGAAGAAAAACTTCCAGAAATACACTTATCTTTCCCTTGCAAGCTATAACTACTGGTAACTGAACAACAACTTTTTGATCTATAAAACCAGAGTCACATACCAGCAGGAGTACTAGCATTATGTCTCACCCACTCCCTTCAAGTCCCATATCCATGGCAGAAAGTATGAAGTCTGTACGGTGTAATATCACAAAGACCTTAAGCATATAATTTTAGCCAAAGGGAACTCCTTACAGAAGATGTGAGACGAAGAGCTCAGTGTCATAGGATGACAAGGCTTGATTAATTATGTGCATGCTTCAGTCAGAAGGACTGCTTTCCTCATTGTTCGACATGCTCTGAGTTGAAGTAAAAGAAGATTTCACAGCAAAAGAGGAAAACCACACTGTTGTAATACCTAACTTCCACCTACCCTAGTGCATAATGGAATCCTCAGCCCTGGGTTTGACATCCCAGGGTGCCAGGTCTGGCAGAGGGGAGAGAGTAAAACTGATACCTCAGGGTGGGATTAGAGAAGCTGGAGAGAATAAACTGCCCAAGCTGATGGACAAGAAATGTCGACAAGAGACTCTGTGGTGTGAAGTATTTAGCAGTGAGGCAATTAAGCAGAGGCAATTACATAGCTTCCTCTGGGAGAGAAAGCAGTATCTATCTCCTTTGGAAGTCCTGGCTGCAAATCCTTTCCTGGAGATAAGAAAAATTCTAAAAAACAACTAACAGTCTTCTCCCCTATATTTTTCCCTTAGCCACATAAGAGGTAGGAAATCTGCTTTCAAGTCTTCCTCCTCTCTCCTCGCCTACACACCTGATTAGAAAGCAGAGATTTCAGCCTTGGTCTCCCATTGAGGAGAGTGCCCTCACCACCACCAGCCTGTCAAGTATTTGGGAACAGCACTTTCTTAATAACCTCTGCTGAATCTGATCTACTTTGCTATAGTTAATTAAATACCTGCATTAAATTATAAACCAAATCTGAGTTTCCCACCTTTCTCTGTAAGGCCAAAGGATGAGGATATTCCCCCAGGATGTGAGAGACTGAATTTTAAATCACTGTTCCTGAGATGGGCTCAGATGGCTATGAGTTTTGAAAGGACTGTTTTCCTGAAGATCTTTAGGCATTTCCCACTTCACTAAGTGTGTTCAGAGCATGCCAGTAGGTGAATCAGTGCGCTTTCCTGCACCACAGTAGTATCCCTTATAGGTGCTATTTTATAGTACAGTATAGTATAGTATAGTATAGTACAGTATAGTATAGGTGCTATACTAGAGCATCCTTTATAGGCGCTAATGTTGATAGTTCTTAAAAACTCTGGGGATATAGACTCTGTGACCACTCCAAGCAATCCACTCCAGTGCTCCTCCCAAGGAAGATTTGAGCAAGGCAGTCTCAGTGACACCTGAACACTGGAGCATAAACACTCCTTGTACAACTAACTCCTGGCTCAGCCTAAAGTAATCCCATTTTCAAAGGCAGCTGTTACCTATTTATGCTCTCAGTTGATGTCCGATGGGTAACATACCTGTCCAGGAAATCCAGCTGGAGCATTGCTCCTCCTTCTGGATCACTGCAACAGTGAGGGTGCTTGTGCTTATTGCTCCACAATAAGTAACAGAGCCAAAGAAACATTTTGCTAAGGATAGGAAAGACTGACTGTTCCTCCACCTACTTTCAGGAGCAAGGGGAAGTATTAGAGTCCTCTTAAAGAGGAGAAAATGCATGGACATGAAAACAGGGTGGGAGGATGAAACCTGTCTGCATCAGGCATCCTCCCCCCTCCAGTACTACAGATGCCCTATCAAGAGGAAAAGGTTACGTAATGAAAGAAGTCTGCCTACAAAGCCTGCTGCTACAAGAGTTTGCCAAGAAAAGACACTTGAGAAAGAGTGCCTTACAATAGCCTTAAAGTGAGACATTGCAAGCTAGAACCTCAAAGCAGGATCTCTGACTAATAACCTAGAAGGGAGTAAAAGGGTAGAAAGACCACTGAAACAATAGTAAAAAAAGCACATATTGGGGCATCATTCAGTAGACCTGCTGCTATTGCAAATAAATACTCTTTATTTTCAGTTACTGTAGAGTGTGGAGGCCAGAGTAGCTGGGGCTGGTTGTGTTTGGAATTCTACAAGCAAGGAGAGAATTTGAATCTGACAGGATGATGGACAAATGATCACACCAAATTTGCCTGGTGTTCACTACCATCTCCTTAGGACCATTTACCAATGAATATTATATGACTCATATGACTGATAGGACCATGACTCATATAATAAATGTGATTGACATGACCAATGAACAAAGACAAATAGGGTTGCTGCCCACTACCTCCATGTTGTACAGGTAGTTTTCTCTTGTTCTGTTTTTGTTTAAATTCTGTTATTCTTGCAGCCAGGACCTGAAAATTCATTGGCACAAAAGAAGGAAAATGGAGGTTTAAATACATAACTGCTCCGTGAACCATGGAATAAAATACTCAGTTCTAGTCTGATTGAAATTTTGGTTAACAGTTTAAGATTGCCAGAGACAGGTGCTAGTTCCCAAAACTGGCCAGCTTCTGATACTTCACTGATACTTCTGGAACTGTTCCTCATTTGTACATACATGTATTAAGCATACGTTGTTCTCTTCCCTTCAGCATTGTGATTCACACACTGATGGTATCAAGAGATCCCCAGCAAGATGAGGGCTCATGTGGTTTAGGGGGCACCAGTGCACTTGCTCTGTCTGTCTGAAAGAAAAGCTAGGAAGTAGAAAGACCTGTGCCCCCTTTTTACACAAAGAGAGCAGAGATACAAGTGAACAGACTTACTCAAGATGCCACAGGCAATCTATGGTGGGGCTGGGAACTGAATCCAGATTTCCTGAATTCTATCCAGTGTTTTAACCTCAAAAGCGTCCTTTCTCACTAATCAGGTATATCAGACGAGTCATCAGGCACCTATATGTATATCTGTTTACCCTCAGATTTGTATACCTCTGTGGTCCTGAAAACGAGTTTGTTCTCTCCTGCCTCGCCCACAGAGGTTTGATAAGGTGGTAAAACCAGCTTAAAGACTTCCTTTGTTCCAATGACAGGCTTTGCCAATAGCAGCTCTGCCCAAGCCTCTGACCTTGGTCTTGAGGACTTGAGAAACAAAACAGCTGTCAGATGGGCTAAATCCTTACAGAAACTTCCTCCCGGTTCGTGCCATGTTACGTGTCTGTCGGAGTATCTGCGGCTGGACATGTCATCTCAATGAAGGCAGTGTAAGCAAACTGGCAAAAGAGGCTCATCAGCAGTTCTCCAAAGCCACCTCACCTGTAGACAGAAGGTAGGAAGGACATGGTCCGCTAGATAGAAAGTGCACAGGTCTCAAAGAGAGGCCAAAGAGTCTGGAAGCTGCCAGAAGTTGGTGCCAGCTTCTGCAGCTCAGAATTATGTTACCCTCAGTAAATCTTACCAGATTAGAGAAGCACAGACTCAGGAGCCATATGAAAACTCCAGGTGAATTTGTTAGCCATGGCTTCATTACTCAGTCAACCTACATGAGCAGAAGATCTGTCTTTCCATTTCCTTTGAGAGCAGGTGCTTCAGATCTCATCTCTAGGTGTGATCGAAGTCTACTGTGTTGAAAAGAAAGTTGTCAGAGGTAGCAACTGCCATGACAGGAGCATATGAGACTCCTTAAGCTAATCATTAAAGCCCAGGATCAAGAAAGTAAGTACTTACATGTGCCTCTGATGGTCTGATCAAGCCAAGAGAAAAAGAGGAGATGGGGGATGAACTCCTGAAAAAGTAACAGCTGAAAAGTGAGACTGGTGTGACAAGATAGCAATTCCAAAAAAAGGTGATTCAGGCAGTAATATATGCTGGCATTAGCTAAAAACATGAAAAGTGCATAAGGAAAATGTTGTGAAACTGGCAAACCTTATGGAATTTAAGCAGAAATCAACAGTTTACAGAGACAGGCCTATTATCACCAGAAAAACCCTTTTACCCTAACCTGAAAAATAAACAGGGAATAAAGTTTTAGAAAGGCTGTAGCTGGTGGCAAAACTTCTACTGATCTCAGTGGCGCCAAGACTTCTTCCCAGGAGCCTTGTTGTAGGAAAAGAAATATCATTATTTTGACCAGCTGAAAGTCTTGAGCTGGGAGAGCCTGAGCTTTTCAACTTTTCCACTGTTCCTACCACCCATGAATTTTCTGAGCTCCCCATAATACTAGTGTCATTCCCAAAGATCTGTATAGCACGTGGGTACGTCTGCACTGCACATTATAGTGCTAAATGAGCTAGCTCTAAAAGAACTAGCTTGAGGAGGAGAAGCAATCCAGACTTATTAGCATGGTGCTCTACCCATGCTAATTTATTGTGCTAATGTAGCTATACCACCTCTAGGTATCCCTGAACAACACAGTGTTGTGAGATCCGGATCTGCCAAGAGCACAGATGTGTCAGTAGGTTGAATGAGGAAGGTCTGAGACTAACAGGTTGGTTGGTAATGTGAGGTACACCGAAGGAGGCTATTACTTTGTGCTGCTTTAATGCCTTCTAATTTTTTTAATTAAAGCTCAGTTACAATATCCCGTAGGGAAAAAACCCTTGCTGACAAAAAGAGTAGGCCAAAAAAACTCACAAGCTCTTTTCTGGCATTAACGTCTATTACTCTAAGTAGCAGTCCAGCCCAAACTTGTAGGAAAATAAAGCTACCACACTCCTACCGCAAAGACTGTTGTTCTTTGCCAGTAATTGCTGTTTTTCCATATACAAGGACCAGATCATCTACTTTCATTCAAAATGACTTCTTTTAGATTAAGGGAAAACAGCAGCAAGAGGAGGGGGGAAGGGGAGGGTGGAAATTAAAATAAAATGCAAGGTCTCCAGGAGAGATCAGCGCGCGTTCACTTCCGTGACAGGCTGGAGCAGGCAAGAGGAAAATGGCTGTTCTCTCTGCATACACACAGGATTTCTTTGAAATTCTATGTGTTGCTGCCAGGCTTAAATGTTTCCTTTATTGTATTGGCCTTTCAGGGCTCCCAGTCATTTGGCCGTGCCAATATCAAGCCTCACAATGGTTAAAGTCTAGTAAGGTAGCAATCAGATGCATCTTTGTACTTGGGATCAAGACAGGCACCTGGCTACATAAAGGTTTGACTCCAGAAGACCAGCAATGCTGATGCCACTGGTGCTGTCTCCACGAGCATCCTCTGATATGGCTAGGTCTGGACTTCCCCACCTGCCCGTGTCCATGAACTAGCACATGTTGCACACTGAGAGAGCAAATCATGTGGGGAAGAAAAGCAGCATCTTGTTAATTCTGTTTGTACCATCTCAGCGGTGGTCTATGGCCAGATCCTATTGGCGTTACTGTAATTTAGCACTAACAACAACCAGAGAAATAATGCAATTGTGGTAAAACTGTTGCTGGAGTTATTCTGGGGGTGATCCGGCCCTGGTGAAGGCAGTGGGACAGGGCTGCCGGCAGCCACCTGCCCCCTCGCCGGAGGGGCACAGCAGCGCCACAAGAAAGCGATTGATCTGTAGGGCTTAACACAAGAGCGACAACCTGATTTATGGTTATGTAGCTGCATTAGATAAAGGAGCTGTGGCCTTTTCCTTTCAGCATAGGTGTGGTCATCACTTAATTATCCCCGAGAAGGTGGAAAGCATTAAAACCTCAGGAAACTCTTGTGTCTGTGAGTGTGAGAGTAAGAGTGTTAGGCAGCTAAAATTACCTGCTAAGAATTAATTTTACTTTCTCTGAGGCTCTGCTCTTGTTTCCACCCCACACGCACGTACGCTCCGGCACGCACAGACAAATACATGCACGCAAATACTAAACAAATACATTCACCTTGAGAGCATTATTGACTATTCGATATGGTCGGATTGCTTAAGTTAAAAACTCTCCAAAGAAAAGAGTTTGCAGATTTCTGTCAGCCAGAGATCTATTACTCATGCTCAACCATCTGGTATTTAATGAGAATATGACAAGCTGATTGTTATTTTTTTTTCACATGGCAAATTGAAAAATGCGACTTTTTGATCTGTATTTTAATTACACTCCCTCTGATCTCTCTCCCTTGCACTTTCTTAGTAATATGAATTTGGAGAGTAAACACGCTCTGACTTTCCCTATTAGCCTCGCCTCTTGAATGGCTAAAAAAAATGTCCTTTCTTTATATTTTTCTGATTCACCTGAGATTTGCAGAGATTTAAAGAAAACTCTTTTCCTCCCAGCTGAAGAGCCAGGGAAGGGCTTCTGGTGAGAGGTAGGACTGCTTGGCTCTGCAGCTACCCTTGGTCCACCACAGGTCCCTGTCGCCCTGCTTTTTCCATGTCACTGCAGCTCCCAGGGAAGGGGAGTTTTACATTTCATGTTCCATTTCATGTTACAGGCATTGCTATTATCGGATAGGCTCATAGTTTTCCTCAAATGATGGAAACATAATTTTTAAAACCCCAACAAAATACTTTTGCCACAAAAAGGGGAAGATGTTACAAGCCCCAGAAATGTGGATTTTTATCAGACTGACCCCACTCAGCTCATGACAGGCTGCTGCCTGCTTAGTCGGTCCTCATGCCTATAGCTGCAGCTAAATCAGACTATATATGAAGACATGACTTTAAAGGGACCGGACCCAATCACATGACACATTTTTGTCCAAGTTCCACTATCATGTGACAATCTACAGTAGATTTATGAAATTAAGCACAGATGGCTACTTTGTTTTTGTTCTTTGAACTGACAGCTGCTGGTGTAAAAATAAATTAAATTAAATTTCATATAAGTCAGACTTTGAGATTTTTTCATTTTGGTTAAATAATCTTTAAGGTCCCCCCCCCCGCACACATACACACATATTTTAATGTTTTACTGGTTCTCACCTCTCACCCCATGCTCTGGCATACTCCCAGGAGCTTTCCCCAGCTGGCCTGGTAGTGACATCCCTCCTTATCTGGGAACACACCTCCCAGGGGACACAGGACATCCAGCCCCCGTCCCTGACCAGACACCGAGTGATGGTGGGGACCACCTGTGCCAAGCCTGGCCAGCGGGGCCATTTAAAGCCACTTTCCATGAAGAAACCCAGCTGAAAGAAGGGAAAACCCCTTGAATTCTCCACCCTGCAAGCCTGCGGGAGAGTATTCCTAAGCCCTTAGGAGCTGTCAGCTCAGAAAGCCTGTATCTGCCAACAAAAGTAGGAGGACTGCTATTAACCGAGCTGTTAATAATCCAATATATAGGGAAAAACGAAGGAAGTCACTTCTAGGTAAGGAAAGTAATGGCAGGTGCATAAAAGAGAATGAGCCAACTTTTTAAGAAAACAGTGTTTCAGGATTAGCCAAAGGGTTCTCCTGTATTCACAAATCTCCATGGAGCACTTTAAAGTCTTCTGTGTTTGTATCACTTAAAGTGCTGCTATTTTAGGTCAGTGGTAAATAAGTCATGTGTGCTGTCAGCCTTGTACAAGTGCTTTCTGCTGCTTAATAATACATGTGCTTGTCCATTATAGGGGTTACACAAGTATGTGTTGGGATCTAGAGGCAGTCATGCAAAGATCCTGTCTTTGGCATGGCTGCTTAATGCTTTGAGTGAGGACAGAGGGTATATACTTGTGATGACCTAGAGCAGAGCAGAGGCTAAACCTAGCTCTGATCACAGTGCCCAATAAATAATTCATAAGAAGCCATCCTGTGGTATCACTGCTTTCCTCCCCGGCTATGCCAACAATCCAGCACTATTACCTTCTATTTTATTTATACAGATATCAGGGCTTGAGGTAGCAGGGGGTTAATTGACCACATCAGAATTTCCCTTTTCAGTTGTACTTCTGGAGTTTGCTGGGATCTGGTGGGTGTCTGGGAAGTATAATGTCTCAGGTTCCGTCACAGAGGCACTTGGCAGAAATGATGCTGTTCAGGTGCAGCGTCCTACAGGATATGGCAAGCAGAGTGTCTCAGGCCTGATGTTGCCTTTGAATACATACAGATGCTGAACTCCGGTCTCAGCTGTGGTTTGGGCATCCAACAGACTCCCACTCCTGTGAAAGCTGTTCAGATGATTGGCCTCAAGTTGGAGCAGGACACTCTGAAGCTGAGATCCGCAGTGACCTGATATCCATAGGTCCTGTATTGTTCAGTCCCTTTTGTGTCCCCACTCTCTCTGGGTCTCTTTTTCCATTTATATAATGGATTCATCAGTATGAAGACTCTCATTATGTGCTTATCCAGGAATTAGTACAACAAGCTCCTGTTCTTGTGACACCCTAGGCAGGACAGCAGCAAACTCAATTAGTTTCACTAAGTGTCTAAATCACAATAGTGTCATGCGATAGTCTAAATATAGGATAGAGTTCATGAACTTCCTAGATCTCAGTCATTTGGTCATTTTGCGAGGTTACAGTGAAAAGTAGAAGTGATGGTGAAAAAGTAGGTCTGTCCCTGTCCATGATGTGTAATTACTGAGTTAGTGCTGAAAAAGCACTCAGGTGTTGGGAACCGTGAAGTCCTGTTAGGAAGCTGCTGTGCCACGTTTTCTTCAACCATCTGCATGTTGTTGCATCCAACCAGGTAGCCACCACCATGAATAAGATGTGGGTTCTCATATTCTGAGCCAGCTGCTTTACCTTGAAGTTGCTGGGAGAAAATGGGTTAAAGTTCCTGTTTTTCTGACAGGCATTTGCAAGAGTTAATCACTGGATATTTGTAAAGGATTTTGCCTTGTGTTCCTGTGATTTCGCTCCTGGAGAAGGTAATTTAGATCTGCCATTCCTCCTACAGAAGGAAAATTCAACCAATAAAAGAGCAAACTGTCGTTCTAGAAAAGCCAAATCTCTGAGTCTGATTTGCTGGGAGGGAGATGCCAAAATACCTTTACAAATCTGCACCTCAGTACCAGTGTCAGGTTTGCAAGGTGCAAATGCTGTGCTTCTGAGAAAAAAACAAAGAGGGTTTTGTTAACAAAAGATTTGCCCAATCACACTTCGACAGACCTCCACAGACTACTGAAACTGAGCACAATGTCTGTGAAATTAATAGCAGGAGAGTAATTTGGTAAAAGAAAATTATGAAAAGAAAAAAAAACTAGTTTAAAAAGGTACTTTTCTTTCCCCTTCAAATGTTACAGATCTGATTTCTTTGACAGAAAAATAAGCATGTGCGTGCATCTATATGGTGAGTTTTAAGGAGAAGTTTAGAACCAAGATTTTAAATAGAAAACAAAGGCACGTCGGTTAATAAGCATGCATTCATGTTGAAAAAGCCCCATAATAGTGTTTCTTGTGCATATGTGGGAGTGAGGGATTGTAAGAACAAGTGGTGGCTGGTTGCCTAGGTTTATCAAAGCCCAGTAGGGCAGGATCACCTCTTTGTCTTTGCTGTGCTCGGAGTCATCAATCCCTCCTGTTCTTTCCAGAGCTGTGAAAATGTCAAGAGCGAAACTCCTCCTCCTCTAACAAAACCCAAGTGCCATGAAAGCCCCAGCTCCAGGCAAACACCCACCGTGCCGTGGGGCTCGGCAGGGCCTGGGGGAGCCCAGCTGGCTGGGTCCCGCCAGCATTTCAGGGCAGAGGGGATGGGCAGAGCTCCTGCTGATGGGATCCCACAGCCCGCCGGCTGTGCTCCCCCCAGGGCTGCGCTCCCTCCAGGGCCCGCAGCCTTCTGCAAAGCAAATCGGGTCAGGCCTGGCCTGGGTGCCATGGGAAGAAGAAGGACTTTATGTTACCCCTGAGCAGGGGCTGGCCACATTTCCATGCCCTGACAGGGCAGTGCTGGAGGCAGTTTGTTTCATGGTTGAGCTCGCACCTGAAACCACAGCTCCCGAACAGCCTGGAGCCTTGAGCACACCCTGCTCCTTTCTGCCCTTCCCACCACCTCATCCACTCCATCGCAGACCCCAAAGTCTCCTCCTTTTTAGCAAGGCAACCCCCAGCTCCTAAACAAAATCCTGCTGGGGGGATGTGCTGCAGAAATCCAGATCCCTGAGCCTGTTCTGATGCTTGCAGAGCCCCTGGGGAGTTAGCAGCCACCTCAGAGCTGGAGAGAAATGGCTCTTGCTGTCCACCTGGGACCAGCAGCCTGTGGAGAGCTGTGGGTGACTGCCCTGGTCCGTCCGCGGAAAGGCACAGTCTGGTCAGAGACAGACAGGGCAGATGGTGAGCAATGCAGACAGGGGAGCGGGGATGGCTGGAGGGGCAGCAAGGCAGAGGGCGGGAGGGGAGAGGAAAGGCTGGAGGACAGGGAGGAGGGTGGGGAAGTGTGATGAGGTGTGGGATGACGTGGGAGATGTAATCTAAGGCAGAGCTGTCCAGAGCCTCCAGGCTGGGAACCAGGTGACTGAACAGGATCTGGGGGAAGCAGATGCCTCCATAGCACCTGTGGTGCAGCCCCTGCCCAGAGGCAACAGAGCTCCTTATCTCGCTGTCAAGGGCTCGGGATCAAGCAGCCCACGTGTGAAAGTCTGAACACCAAAGGGAGAAGTTGCACCATACAGTAATGTTGACAAGCTGGACTCAAAAGACTTTCTCTTCGGGGTGGGGGGTTATGTTGGTGGTTGCCCCAGCAGGACCAGAGGCCTGAGATGGTGGCTGGGGACACACCTTGCCCTTGCCATGTATGTGTGAGTGACAGTCTGCAAAGGCACCTGTGCAGCTCTGTGGCCTCTGCCCACGTTCAGGTAGGGGCTGTGGGCAGAACAGTATTTTCCCAAACCTGCTCAGCCTGAGAGTCAAATACTTCTCTGTCCTCCATCATATTTTTTTGCAAAATGATTCGACCAAAAGCATCTAGCCCAGGAAGTGAATTCATGAGGAAACAGACAAAATCGAGAGTCTGAACCAGGTAAAATCCCAGATCAGTAGCACAGGATTAAGCACAGTATTTGCCCCACCTTGATAGTGTTATTGTACTTGTAATTAAAAGTCTCTTTTCTTCTGATGGCAAAGATAATCTTCTAAGTGTGCCGACCATAATCCAAATCAGTCTCATACGCTTAAGCCTGCATATATACTGGAACAACAAATACCTTTGAGAAATATATACACCACCCTATTGTTGTCAACAAAGTATCATTGTCAGTGACAACAATTCACTGTTTAAGTGTTTGGCTCATGCTTTTCTATGCTGCTGTTGGACAGCAGGACAGACACTGATGGTAACCTCTGCAGTGAGGTGGTGGCTTTGCCAGGAGAGCTCCTGACCCTCAAATATTTTAGATAATGTGAGATTATGTGAAAGGGACAGAAAAAAAAAGATTTCTCCTTCTCTGTGAATTCTGCTTCTTAAAATTTAAAAATCCCACATTACCTCCTACATCACCTACATTGCTCAGATCGCCTCCTCCCCATCAAAAGCAACCAATAACTCCACAGCACCTCCGTCTTTGTCACTACGAGTATTTACAGCACAGCTTAGGAAAAAAACAGAGAGTTTTTACAAAGTAAAATATAAAGTTTCTACAATGGCAAGTGAGGAACCAGGTGGGTTAACTGAATCTCTCGAGGTGCGTCCACACTAAAGTGTAAGGCCATGTCAGACTTTCTTCCCAAGGGACAGTGTTAGATGCTACACTTGCTATGCTCAACACGGCACATCAATCCTAGGAATCTCATTTTTGTGAAAAAGATCTGTATCACCATATTGCCTTCAGCATTTCCAGGGAGAGCAGACAGGGAGACACTCTGAGGGGAAAGTCAATAACTGCCCCACCACACAAGCAGAGACAGAGGAGATAAAACCCTGGTGGGAGGCCCAGCAACAGTCAAGACTGGCCCACACCTCTTCTCTCTGCCCCTGTGCATATTCTTGGCTGCCTCTGTGAGCCCCTGTTTCCCCCTCTTGTGTCAACCACTTCTGAGAAGGCAGGGGAATAAGTCAATCCAGTTTCCTAGAATAGAGGCATATACTTCTCCTTCTGCACCATGACTAGCTGCTGCCACCTTTGGGAGTTGTTATCCTCCCTGCACAGGAAAAATACAGTGAAGGGAAGAGGCTCAAGTCACACACAGGTTTAGGAAAGAGCTATCTTCTAGTGCAGGGGAGCAGAATGTGAGCCCCACTGTCTCCAACGGCCATTCTGGCTAAAGAAAGCAAAACCTGTAATGCTACCGCAGATTTCATTGCCTTCAACACCTCCTGATAAGCCATTAAAATCTACTTCAAATAAATCAAACTAAAAAGTAGCCGTAGAGTGTCTCACGGCTTCAATACACATTAAGAATTTATGCCTGCCAGCCCAGAGTTTGTAGTAAGAGATGTTTCTTAGTGACCTGGGAGTTGGTATGTAAATAGTGAATTAGCAAAATGTCCAGATGACACAGAATTTTTTAGGTTACTCAAGACTACAGGGAGCTACGACGTGTTCCAGAAAGACTTGACCAGACAGCATGATGGAAGATGAAATTCAGTGTAGACATGTGCAAGCTAATGCACACTGCAGGAAATAATTTAAGCTTTCATACATGCCAAGGGACTGTGAATTAGTGATGAGAGGCATTATAGTGGACACACAATGCCTTCAGTGAAGCTGGCTGCTCAAAGTATAGCCCAGGTCAGGAAACGAACGAGGGAAAATTCAGCTATCTAAAGGTGGGTGGGCTGGTACTTACATTGGAGAAACCTTCTGGGTCAGGCCGGAACATAATTTAAAGCTACCTGGGAATAAGGCAGCTCTGAAATCAGTTCTCTTGTTTTACCTCAGCCATGTCTTCCAGGGCTCACGTTTTATATATCAAGAAGGTCAGAATTAGTTGTGAAGCCCTGTAAAAGATCTGGACCTCACTGAATTCTTTATCCATCCATGAAGTCCTTGAAAAGTGATAGATATCCTGACAAAGGCTCAAACTTAGCAATTAAATTCCCATGAGCTGGAATTAGAAAAGGTGTCCCACTTACGTCAATAGATTGCATAAATTGCATTTGGAGATAGTTTCAGTAAGACGGGTTTCCTAGGTTTTGCTGTGAATGAACTAAATGCTCCAACATAAGGCACTACTGCACTACCACCAAAACCAAATCCCCCTTACAGTGTGGAGTGGGAAACAGAAGATCTTTTTTTTTTTTTTTCCTTAAGGCAAGGGGCATAAAACAATGTCTGGGAATGAAAGCCCTGTAAATTAATTTGTATTATAATTTCTACAACACCTTTGTATATAAATGGAAGTTATGTACATAATTTATGGAGGATGGTATATGTGAATTGGAGTCTCAGGCTCCCCTCAAATACCCTCGCTCAAGCATGATGCGTAGAACACTAACACCCTCAGACAGTGTGCAGATTGCAATAGTAAAAAAAAAAAATCACTCTAATACTGTACATTACAACAATAAATGCAGGAATTAGAGGTTTTTACCTCTCTGTAAATAAATTATGTATATGTAGTTTTAAATTAACCAAATTAAATGATTAAAGACACTCCATTCCTTCATAAACTTGTCTCAGGAGTAAGGAATGCAGCACAGAAGCAGAGGTCTCTGGTTCCTCTGAGCCTTGCTGTTTCATTTGAAGCAATCTTAGACCTACTTCCCTTTCCTCTCAGCTTTGCAAGGATAGAAAGTGTTTTATTTTCCTTTCATCTAATTATTTTCAGATAAATGCAAGCGCTGAAATTAGAAGCACCACTTTCATTTGTATCCCTTCAGTGGGATGTTGCTGGTGCTGGAGAAGTACCGCAAGGCTTCTCCTCGGAAGTCAGCCTGCCCACAGCCACTGGTTCCAACATTTCTGCCTCCGGATTTAAGCAAAGGGGTCAAGCAGGCACACCTTTTCAGGACTGGGCTGGCAGCGTAAGTGGATGACATTCCTAAAATGCAGGTCCATAGTGCCCTCTCTACACGAAATACCATTGTGATATTTTGTCATTTATGACATGATTTGTCGCGGTACATGGCACCATGGTATGTGGTACCATGATTCACACTTGGCTACAAACATTCTTGCCCATTTTAATGTGGGAGGGAGTTTAGGCCATAGTTCGACAGACTCATTTCTTACTCATTTAATGAAATGGCATTGTAGCCTAAACTCACCAGTTGCAAGGAGAAGAAACTACAGAGATTTGAGGAGTGTTTCTTTCCAGGTATTACCAGCGATGTCCTGCCACCGTCTTACCAAACAGGGCTTGACTCTGCTATATCCCAGATAACCAAATTAGCTCAGTTCTTCTAGGGAATCTCTGGGCATATAACTCTCAAAGCACTTAGCTCAAAATGCTGATCTTTTTACAGGTGGAGAAGCAGGCACAGAAAAACACAGCACCTTCCCCAAGATCACAGGGTAGGGCAGTGGAAAAGCTGTGGAGCTTGACTCTCAGTGTGTGTCCCACTCCTGGGCAGTACCACCTCCACATGCTGCAATCATTTCATCAGCTGAGCCACTGCAAGATGTTTAAACTCTGCTCAGCAACCCCAAGTAACTTGGTTCCTAGACAACTCAAGCATTTACAAATGTTAAAACTTCCCAAGGTTGTATTACCAGAAGGGTCTACTGAAATTTGTACGCTAAAAAAAAATCAGGAATGTCGACATAATATAGCTTTCAACTGGATTTTACACATCTCTGCTAGAGTACACAAGCTTGTCACTCTGTAAAAATGTGTATTTTAGTGCAATTTTCTCCACACAAATCAGCTCAAATGTTGATGGTTGAAGCAGTGTGAAAGCACAAGGAGTTTAAGTGAAGGAGTGCAGGTATGTCACAGTTCACAGAGCTTGCTAATATTTCTTCTTTAATTGCACCTGTAACCAAGATATATGCTTTCATTCAGTGCATTTTGACCATGTTTTCTTTTCTTGCCATAAAATAAGCTTCAGCCTTAATAAGTTGCATGTAAGACAGCAATATATCTCAAACCATTCTTGGTGTTTTGGAGAAGAACCCCATTTTCAACAGTGGAAGAAAATGACTCTTCACATCCACATTAAAAGCGCTTTGGGAAGCAACTCCTGAGTACAGGCAGTGAGATCAAGAATCATAACTTGTTTTAAACTGTAACTTTATGAGTTTATGAATGGAATTATAGATAAATATGAAAACTAGTAGCTCCAGGGACTCCGATTTACTAATACAGAGGTTTCTGCCCATCCTCAATACAGTAAGCATGCCACCCATCTTGGGAATTAGGGTAGCTGTTCCAAGGTAACTAAATACTAAGACTTTTATGATTCAGACACAAGGTAGCTACAATGGACTCAAGACAAAATGAAAAGAGTTAGTCTGAACTTTAAAAAAACCCCAAGTATTCATTTGGTTTAAGCTTTGGAGGAAAGTAGGGAGCAATTTTCATCTCTGAGTGCCAATAAGGATTCTGCTTGATACTAAGCAAACACGCTTCAAACTTCTTCCAAGATATTATTTTAAATGCTATCTAAATTGCTCATTGAGATCTTCACTGCAAGTTTCTGAGTACAAATACAGCCTCATGGTGAAATGAAGATTATTAGCTCATTTTATTCATAGCATGAACCAGGGGTTTTGGATATTAATGGGCATATACACTGGAAAGAGTTGTGATCTTTCATTTATAAATCTTCTCTTCCAGGGCTTTACACCTCTCACTAGCTGACTTGTCATTAGGATGTGGAACAGTGGAATGTAAGGTTCACAAAAAACAATGACAGGCCATTAGGCTACGAGCTCTTTGGAACTGGTTTCTAGTGTGAAGGGTCACAAATCTGCCCATGGCCTCCAGCATCAGTACAGTACAAATAATTAGTGTTACATTTTCCTTCTCCCAGCTGTTTGCAAAAATTACTAGTACGCATTTTCAACATCACAAGAAGCTGCTACAAGCTGACATCCATGTGTGCACACCAAAATGTGAATCGCATGGCTGTAAAAAACAGGAAATACTTCACACTTTTAGATCACCTTGGTTCTTGATTTTGTGTTTGGACTCTGTGTGTGAAGGATGTATGTGAAGGACAAACACTACAGCATCTGTGACGGCAGGTACGCAGTTGGATGGCTGGAAGAAAACGCAGGAGGAATTGAAAAAAATTGTCTGAAGAACAGAGGAGATGAAAAGCGTGGCTCAGGACGGAGAGGGGTGGCAGGCCTGCACCTCTGGTCCACACATGTGTGATTTGACAGTATCCCACTCAGGTCAGATCCCACTCTCACTTGCATGACTTCAGGTCACTCATGACCATGGTATTTTCTGCAGGTGAGCTTCGATACAGCAGCTCAGGCAATAGCACAGGGGTTGTTTGCCTGAGTTTAAGAGGAACTAAAAGTGTATGGGCTGAATTTAACCCTCACCTTCAGTGGGAGGTGAACAGGGCCTAATCCCATGTTTTGTGTCACTTCATAATGTATTAGGAAGCATTGGAAATGGGTAGTTGAGGGAAGGTAGATAATAATTCAGGCCAAGTTACTTTCAGCAAATACATACAAGAAAACATTTTTTTAAAATTAATCTAAATATTATATAAAATTGATAGAAAACAGAGAATTTAAAGAATTTCCTCACTCAGCAGAGCTTTCCCATTTTCTTTTGCCTGGTCTCTACCCATTTCTCACTATGAAGGCAGTGCTTCTGCAGTGCACTTCAGTCCTCAACTCCAGAAGCTGCTTTAGGTGAGCAGCTCCTCCTGCTCTTCCAGAAATTCCCAATTGTTAAAACAAGATCTGACTTAGCCTTCCTCTGTCACCAAAGGCCTGACACCCACCAGTCCTTCATCCGAGCGTGTTTAAAACCTGCATGCGTTTTGAGACTTGTAAGTCAATTTGAAGGTGCAATTTGTCTTTGAGAGTCCAATCACTCTTCTCCATTGTGGAGGCTTGCGCAGTCCCTGGTAAGATACTATACAGCTCTGGCACAGTTTGCAAACAGTTTGCCCTGGCACAGCCTGACTGAGCAGAGGCATTTCTTTGAGACCATTGCTAGGAAATGCCAAGAATTGCCTAGTGCAGATGATCCATGTTCTTTACAGAATGACTGTATGAACTAACTGCTGAGCATGAACATATCTAAAAAGAGCCATCAACACCCATGCTGCATAGTCCTCGTCCACCATAAAAAGTGAAGGTACGTGGAGAGACAAGGTTTGATTCAACCCACTACTGGGAAAACTGAATTTGGAGCTCAACTTCACAAACTTTTCAAGCAGCTGTGTACTGTTGTTTTTCTAAAATTATGTCTAAATGTGAAAAGTGTGTAGTTTAGCAATCTCTATTCCAAAAAAATGTACTGGAGAACATGTCCCTATTTTTATCTATGTAAGTAAAAATATTCCAGAAGACTTTAAACTTGACTGTAGAGCTTCTTGTCAGAACATGACATGCAGCACATGAACTTAGGAAGATTATCCAACAGTGGACTTACAAAAATAACAAAACTAAACTGAAAAAAGAATTTAAGAAGACATAACAATTTCAGGCACAATAAGTGAAGATAATCATGTAGCTCTTACATTTTGGTCCAATTGCTATAATGAGATCACGAAACTCAAGAACTTTTTAATGCACCTGAATTCAAAGCCAGATGTCTAGAAATCAGAAGACAGGCTCCACCTGTGAACTGTGGAAACTCTACCACTGATAGTGGTGATAGAGTTACTAAGATAAAGAGGACTACTGAAACACTTTGATATTTGACCAGCCAAAATGGCAATTAAAAACATAAATACCACCATAAACAGCCTTGGTGTTACAAGCATCAGCATATACTCCAGTGAAGGAATTTGCAGAGTGATGAAAAATTAGAGGAACACAGAGGGGACATCCCAAAATGACTCTCAGGCAGAAGGAAACAGCTTACAATGAGAGGCTTTCTTTGCCTATCACATCAAAAGAAGAAGCCTGGGAGGTAAACCTGGTTATTCCATACAAGTATATTAACAGGGAGAAATTTCCACGAACTAGAAAGAGAGCTTTTGCATTCAGCAAAACAAAGCAGTACAAAATCTACCATTAGGACCTGAAGCAATAGGAAAATGTTTGTTTTGAAAGTGAGAGTGATCAAATGCTGAAACAAGCTGCCAAGAATAGCAATGGAATCACCATCTTTTCCTGTCTTTGTATCAACATTGTATGCCTTTGTCTTAGCCAAATGCGCATGATGGACACGTACCAGGTAACTAGATGCAATTGAGGAGGTCAGAGCCAGTGACCTAGTGGACCCTCCCAGCCTCAAGGTATAAACCTAGAGTTGGAGTGGTTAATCCTAGTGCATTCTGGAAAGGATATAATAGCTTCTGCTAGTGCTTCAGGGATTTCATCAATCTCTTCAAAGGATCAGGATAAGAATCTTCATGGAAGCTGTTTCCCAAATCTGAAGGTTCCTGAGCTACTTGTCCTACATTTCCATTAAGCATCAGCAGTGGAGATCCTGCCTCCTTATGCTTCATCTGCCTTGTTAATGCTCTTTTTGGCTGCCTGGACCATACCTCTTCAGACATGTCCCTAGCTGATAGCAGCTTACTGGGTTATGTCTGCAAGACTTCTCATTCCTATAAAATTATCCAAGACTCAGAGTTCAGCTTGTTTCTATAGGTTTTCCTCTGCAGTCCAGGGTTGACTAATGAACACGTCTATTACAGCATTCATGAGAGATGATTTACATTTTTTCATTAAAAATGTCACTGGAAGTCCAGTCTTCCCATGCTACAATATTTGAAGCCACTGCCAACAGCATACACGGCTGATATTAATTAAAGTAGAAGATGACAGCACTTGGAAAATGAACACTTTTCTCTGCTCAGTTAAATGACCTTTAACGAGTGCTTGTTCTTTAGTTAGACTAGGTCATTACTAGAGATTACCAAGCATTTTCAATAAAACTGTAATCTCTGACTCATCTTCAGCTTTACATTTAAATGCTGAAAAGTGATGAAGACTCTTCTCTATGCAGTACACAGTGTTGTCTACCGCTGTCAGTAGCCTTCCCCACCAGAACAGACAGTTAGTAATCCCTGAGTATAATTTTGCTCTGAGCAGCAGGAGAAGCAAGATGGTGAGCTTCATCTTCTCCCTCACGAATAGAGCCTTTCCTTTATTGTGAAGGATCAGGCTTGGGAAGATTGAAGACAACCATTCCAAGAGACACAGTTCCTTTCATCATCAATGCAAAGGTTATGGAAAATGGAAGAAAAGCAGGCTTGCAGACTGTGTTGTCACAGGTTGCAGCCATGTCCAAAATACAGGCAAAGTAAACTTCAAATAGCTGCACTGCTGCACCTAATCTCTATATGGTACCTTCTCTTCACCATGGCTTCACTCTGGGGCAGTGAAATTGCAGTTGGTTTTGATCTGAGCTCCTGATGCCATGGTTCTTCCTAGTTTCTTCTAGGGTGCTGTCCTCCTTACAGCACTGGAGTTTCAGAGTGCTCGGCTGGAAGAAATCTCTGTGCTCGTATCTCAGTTGCACACAAGATCTCCTGGAACCGAGGACAGAGCTGCAAGTGTGACACACACCATGCAGAAGAAAGGGCAGTCATGCTGTTGCAGTTCTTCTGGGGTAAGGGAAACAAAAATCTCCCACCTCCCCTCTTTGTTTAGAGAGGAGGGCTTCCCACCATGCTCCACAGCTAGTGGGCTCCGACAAATCCTGCAACTTTCTCCTTTCTGTGTGAGACATTAAATGAAGGTTCTGGGCATAAACTGTGCTGAAAAATTATGCTGCAGTTTAAGACAGTCAGAACAGAGGGCCTGCTTAGGAAGCAGTTTGAAATGATTGAGAGCGGTACTCCACATTTCCCCAGCAGAAGCCTTTATACATTGGAAGTCTCAAACCTTGATCACTTCCGATTGAACCACTTATAAAAAATGTGCACTGCTGGAATATTTTAAATGACTGTGTGCAATGTGTACTGACTGAACATTAGGGGCTTCAATTAAATAACAGTTCAGAACATAATGAACTGAAAAATTTCACACTCAGTAAAGTGAGATAAGTATAAAGTGAAGGAGAGAGAATTAAGAAATAGTGCTCGGAATGTGGCACCAGCCACTGCCTGATCAGATTCAGCCAGAAACACAGCAGAACAGCTTGTGAATTAGGGTTTTTTTTTTTTTTCCAGACCATTCAGAGGGCACAGGAAACAGTCAGGCCCTCTTTTTAAAAAAAGGGTGATGCTACTTGTGCTGAAATCAGGGATGCACCAACCCTGTGAGCTTGGCTCAGTCATGTCTGAAGTCAGGCACTTCGGGATGCACATTTAGAGTCAGCTGCTCCCTGCTGTGGGCTGAGGGGATAATCTGGAGCCTGTGCATTACGGTTCTGGCCTGACATTCAGTTAACACTGAGTCCTTCTGCAGTTCTTACATGTACTAATGAAATAATCTTCCCCTGTGAGCCATGTGAACAAGACAGAAGGTATTATAAGGTCTGAGACTCTGCTTACAGGTAAAGAGAATGATGCAACAAAGACTGCCCATGCTTTAGTTTTCTCTGCATGTCAACAAAAGGAGAAAGAGGGACAGCAAAGGCAGAGATCCTGCAACACAGCATGAGGCGTTTTCTCCAGAATATTGCAGCATGCTTTACAAAGGAAAAAACTGGCATTTGGAGTGCCAACATACTGCACTTTGGTAACCACTGACTTCAAACAAGGGCTATTCTGCCTTTGTTCCATGGCTGTTGTGTTAGCTTTGGAGGTAAATCCCTTTACAGACTGCCCATGATCTCTAAAGCACACTTACTTGGTTTGAAATGGAACAAAATGAGATCTCATTCTAGTAAGTACCGTATTTATCCTTTTACCAGAGAGGGCATGAGTGTCTTTAGAGATCTTGCAAATATGAAAGATATTTTAAAAAAACCCAGCAAACCTAAACAAACAGGAAAATTGACACACTTCAGATTTTTAGGCTCATTAGGCTTAACATTTCTGTGTCTGAGGTTACATTTTCAATTGCCTCATTACTATTGCACTGTGTGTGTTATTTCATCCCTGCCTTTTCAACCACCTCAGCGGCACCTACTCTGTGCATGTTCTCCTTCATATTAGTAACTGGTGAGGTCCTGTAGCCAAATGCCAGCTGACCAAAGCAGCTGTACTCTCTTAGGAGCATGTGAAGGCTGATGATGATGGACATGAGGTTGCTATACCACTTACATGTTCCATTTTGACTTGTAACTAGACCAAAAGGGACAGAAAGCTGAAAAGCATATGGCTCTTATTTAGTGGCTATTTCAAGTGGTAGAGAGTTAACTCCATTTGCTAGCTTTTGTTCATGGGGGTATTGAGAACCAGGTGGGAGTCAGGAGCCTGCATTTATTCCAGTTTACCTGATATAAACCCAGCATATGAAAAAACTGAAGCAGACTACAAAAGCCATTTGTAAGCATCTGTGGTAAGTTTAATGATTTAGGAGTTCTATAAAAATTGTAAGTATGCTCTGATCTTCAAAAAAAGGTTGTCAGATAAAATAAAATAGGACAGAAACTTATGCACACTTCCTCAAGCTCTACAATGCCAAACCGATGAGTCTGTTATCAAAGACTCGCTCTGACTGGTCTTTTGAGGAATGTAGGAAATCCAGCTCAGACCACTGAACTTCCATTTTGTCATGCACAGAAAAAAGCATCAAAAGCAATGCAAAAACCTTTCTCCTTAGACAACTGCGTAATTACCTGCCCATGGGATAAGTTTCTACCTTCCTCTCTCAATTTGAATCTGCTTGTAATCTTAGGGCTGAGGGCTAACTATCTTTTTAATTTGTCTATTTCCTTTAACAGAAATCTGAAGCATTAAGACCAATGCTTTGCTTTTTCAGACTCCTCACAAGTAGTGATTTTTGTTTTGTTTGCTATGGCATGAAGTGTCAGTGGTCAGCTATGTTTTGCTGGGTCAGTTTGAGGTTCCCTGCCCTTCGTACTGCCCCTGGCCCTCCTACCTAGAGGAGGATGAATCGGACTGAGGCTGGACCAAAAAGCGACATTCCAATCCAGATACAACTATTTTCTTCAATTTGCAGCAAAATTAAATCCTGAACATTTGCACCAAAGGACAAAAAGTTGTCAAGATATTGATCGCTTTGAATCTTTTGGTTCAACATTTCAAAGAAATGCCTTCAAGTCTTTAAATAACACTACCCTACACTCTCAAATAAAAGGTCATTTCAAACCCAAATCAAAGGTTTTAAATTTAAGTTACTTTTGTGAATGAAGTATGGTGTTCTTCTGGCTCTCATGGCTGACCATGAACTGTGACTGAGGCTGTCTCCACATGTTTTTTCTGTAGGCGAACACGAGTTTATAAAGCAGGTCTGTCCCTAAAGCAGGGCAGTACCTGGCTGGTGATTGTCATGGGACTCAGTAATCTCTGACATTTCCACCATTTTGTCAAATTTGAAGCTGAGCAACAAATTCTTAACACTTAAGACCTAAGCAACGCAAAAAACAAGTAATG
>NW_010142182.1:0-23722 GCF_000699245.1 Pterocles gutturalis | reverse complement strand
AAATACAAAGAGATGACGTCACTGCCCAGGTTTTGTTTTTGTAGCAAATCAGCCTTGAAACATCAAAACAGGAATGCTTTGACAGATCTAACGTCTTCCTTACATGAGGAATCTTATCCTTTCCTGCAGATATGTGCAGTTTAGACCAATACCTTCCTGAAAGAACATTTTGTCACTAAATCAACCAGCTTCCCTACAGCACCTTTCATTGCTTCCCATCTCTGTATCACAACTACTCTTTACCTTAAAAATACTTTATAGGCTTTCTCATATAGAAGCTTCACCTTGACTATGTTGTCTATATTTGGTTCTTTATATCTTCTTGGAAATAGAATGACCAGACTATATCATTATGTGTTCTTCAGTTCTTTCCAAGCTAACACTTTGTTTGCATTTGCCATCACTGAACCCAGAGAAGTCTCAATCAGAACAGGTACAATTACACCTGTGAATGCCAGCCTGTCCTTGGGGAAGGCTGTTAGATGCACTGCTGTTACAGCATTACTTTCTTCCCCCAATCCATGGCTAGGGAGAAAAAAAGCCCCAGTGCTTAATAATCTTCTATTCCTAAAGATGAATTGCTTATTTTAGTAAACATTTGTTCTAAACAAGTAGCAGGCTCATATTTTTTTCTTTATAGAAACAATCTTGTGTTTTGTTCACAAAGCTATTTCACATGATCCTGAAAACATTTAATAAAACCATCTCTTGTGACCAGAACCAGATTCATCCTCTGCCACCCTATTGTTGCCCCTTCTTCATGTCAGAAAACATAATAATGCTTCTTAATTTCAGAAAAGTACTGGAAAAATTCAGCTTTGTGAGAGCTGCGAGGCATTTGGAAACCATTGGGATAAAACGTGCCATGAAAGTGAATGTCTTCACTGCGTGATGCAAATATATGTTAAGCAATAAAATTCTAGTTCCTAAATAAGCTTGTCTTGTTTTGATGTTCAAGGATATGAAAAAAACATACATACTTCTCATTTAATCCTGCCAACATGTAAAACTTGCCTATTTTTACACCATTGCCCAATATGGACAACAAAAATAGCTTTCTAAATAAAGTGAAAGAAGAGGAAGAGGCTAGCTAATCTCTCGTGATGCAAAATCATGAGGTCCACCTCAAGACTGCACACCATTTTTAGGCTGAAGTTCTACCTGTTGAACTTCATTTCACTGAGGAAAAATGCTGTTGCTTCTTGAAACAGCTTAAGATGACTGAACTGTTTTGCCAGGGAATATTACTACCCCCAAAAGTAAAATCTGGGGAAAAGATTAATATACTTTGCTGAGAGTAAGCTTGATAACTATCATTGTGCTGTGTATTTGCTTCTCAAAGCAAATGATATTTGATAATTTCAAATGATTACTTAGCTTTGCCTGAAAAATCTTTTGAATCAAGTGGCTATAAATCATCTGTCCCCCAAGTATTGCTACTAACTAGTGAGCATTTAGACAGCATTAACACAGGCTTATAACTCCTCTCAGAGGGAGAAGAGGCAGAGTACCTTGTGCGTGAGTGTGCGTGTGTGTGTAAAAGCCTCTGGGGACAATGCAAGAGTTTTTAAAGCAACAGCCAGGCCTCTCCCCTCAAAAATAAGCCACATCACTGGCAAAACATATTGCAGTATTTTAAACTCAAAAGCCACATTTTTTTTCCAGGGGGGAAATAATTTCATCTGTTCTTGAGTAATGATATTAGAATATGAATGTTGTGCAATTACATTGCACATGTTATTAGTGCCGGATACTTCACACCTCTGCACGTGAAGTGAGCCTGTTCAGAAGCCCAGAGCTGCAGCTTCCACTAAACAGGACTGAGAAATTGTGACAACGATATCTCCATTTCTAAGTACTTGTACTTCTTCATGAAAAAAACGATACTACTATTTTCAGTCCACATCTTTGTATTATTTGAAAGATTTGTGTGTAATTCCTGCATTGAAGTGTTCAGCATCAACCTACAAAACTGCATCAGTAATACTCCAGAAGGATTCACAATCTTAGCTGATACCTAAAAACTATGCAAAAATTTACACAAAAAATAGGTTTCCAAAAATCACTCAGCACTGACGTAATATGAAAGGTGCAATGATTTTATTAACATAGCAAATGACAACTTCTGATTCATCTGCAAACACTTATTCAATGGATGACTCAATTTAAAATTAATAAATATGCTTTTTGACGGACACTTTTCAGAGGTCTCAAAAATGATAACATAGTCCATTTCTAATTTTTAAGTGATAGCTTAAGAGACCCAACATAACAATGTATCCTTTAGGAATTGGTGCCACTACACAGAACTAAGGGTTTATTTTTAACTAATCTCGTGGCTCATTGAAATCCAGGAATTATTAAAACACAGCATAACTAGGCTTTGACCATCCAAAAACACAAACACCATTTCTTATTTACTTTGCTTGTTTATGCCTTTCAGCTGTGGTTAGATGCTGCTTTAGTGCTGGGGGGAAAATGACAGGTATATGTGAAAAAATTAAAGGGACAAATTATGGATTTGCATAATTAGAAGCTAAGGCAAAGTAAGTTAACAGGGATGGTAGTGGAAATTATTTCAAAGAGCTTATTGTGATCTATACTTTTCTAAATCATTATCCTGTAGGCTGTTTTCCACTATTCCTTTTACTTCAAATCCATCGCAGTTCTGGTCCTTTTGTTACTAACTGTTCAATAGTATCTTGACAGCAGAACTACATCTTCCTTCTCATTTAATAACTATTTATCATTCTGTATCTGCCCATTTTCAAGAAGAAATAAAGTTAAGTGTTCCAGAAATTGGAAAAAATTGAAACTTGACCTTTATTAAGTGGGTTAATTGTCACAATCTCAGCATGTATGAAATTAATGACCAAAAAGTGGAACTTCAGAGTTTCAGAAGACTAGGTTAATGTCCAAAAAAGTCTAAACTCTGACCTTCTTGACATATGACAAAAGAAACAGCCACCCTAATAAATTACTACCTGTGTGCAATTATAATAAACCATTCCTAGCATCCAATCACTTGAATTAATTGCTGCAAGGCAGTGGGGCTTTCTTACAGATATTTAAGTTCATCTAAAAATTCTTTTGCAGTTCGTAGGAGGCTGTTTCTGCATGCTTGGTTCAATATGGAGATTCAATTTTAAGGTACATTATTCATACCTTAGGACCACAAATCTGTGTACAACCCCACTTCTTAGTGCTGAAATTAGGAGCCTTGGCTGAGTTACCAACAGCACTGAAAGTGGTGAACCAGCACGGAATAAAGCAAAGAGAAATGGATTCGCCTTAACCCCTACCATAAAGCATTTGCTGGATGCAAGACACCTACATAGTTCCCAAATTTCAGCCTCACCGAGGAGAAACAGACAACTTTGGTAAGTATGAAAACAAACTGCAGACTTTCAACCAAACAGTATTCACAAAAAAGAAAGTTAAAAAAAGAAAGAAAGAAAGAAAGAAAGAAAGAAAGAAAGAAAAGAATATTCAATTTGCACAGATCCATATCAGCACAATGCGAAACCTACTGAATTCCACAACACCATGTCAAACACGGATGAATTGGCCAGGAGGACTGCCAATATTTCTCCCATGAATAGCAAGTGCACCTAGGGAATGGGGTAGGTGCCTGTAGCCTGACACAAAGCAAGACGGTAACACCTGTAAATGAAACAAGGCACCAGGCTAGAATTAAGCTACTCTTGGTCTTGCCACACATGGGATGCTACAAGGAAACTTGGTTTTTTGCCCCTGTTGATTCTATTCAAAGGACAAATGACTTGTGTGGTCAGGGCTGTCAAGTTGGCCCATTTTTAAAGAACAATATATACTTAATATTAAATAAAATGCTAACTGTTTAAGTTCAATTATCTAATTATCTGAATCTGTGCACAAGTAATGGTGATTCAGTTGGGAAATCAAATTTCCCACACATGCAAGATTTTATTCCCTATCCTCATGGAGATTTGAAACACTTTTCTGAAGAAGAAAAGTCAGGCCTCAAAGGGCTACGGATCTGTTTCACTCCAATTTACATTAAGCTGCTCAAAGACAGAAGTTGTGGTGGTCGGCATTACCTGTTTTGCCATCTGTGAACTGGATCTAATTGGAAAATGATTGTCCAGTTTCTCCAAACTGGGGAATTGAAAAAAAATTCTACACGGACATACCCAGAAATCTTTAAATAATAAAAATTAAAAAAAAAAACAAAACACCACAAAAATAAAAGGAGATCAGAGCACAGTCAACACAAAGAATCACCTGGAAGATGGAAGACTCGAGAAGACTCTTCTTGGCTTGATCAATTTTATGTAATAAAATAGTCCTATACACAAAAATATTTTGTGGACAAAGTTCTCCAAGCCTAGACACATTATGTTTCAGACGAGTGTCCTGCAAACAACACTATCCTCTATTTTCACATTGCACTCTGTGGCTTTGTGCAGTCCTTCCATGCCGGACCCATAAGGCCTTTCCTCACCCCCTCGGTGCTGAGCTGTTCTCCCACCACAGAAGAGGAGCAAGTTAATGGATGACAGTGACTCCAGCCCAAGGGACACCCAGGTGCCCCCAGCACTGCACTGACAGCAAGGCAAACAGCCACTTACATCTGCTCTTCATTGCCAGTTTAACGCAGTACAACAGTTTGTAATTCATGTTTTCATCTGTTCCTGGGGAAAGTGAAGCGCTTGTCTAACTGTGAAATTAAAAATCCACAGTAATTACAGTACTAGTTAGAGCTACTTGGTTTTTTGAAAAAATTCACTGAAATAATTCCTAAACTTTTTATTCTTCATGAGAGCAAGCCCCACCTCCAAGACAAGCTAGCTAGTGTTCAGTTGTCCAGCTTTTATTTTCTACTTAAGAAACGACGTCTCCTTGCTTTCCTCCCATATATAGATTAATCTTTCATGACGAAAAATGGCACTCGCTCCAGCTGTTAAGGCTTCCTAGCACAAGAGACAAAGGCAGAAGTCAAATGCTTTCTGGTTTCCAACTGTTCCAGTACTGACTGTGCAACACTTTCTGGGCAATGCAAACACTGACGATCAACTTGATTGCTTTTGTAAACTGACAGGTCCAGTTCATGCTGCCACCAATGTTAAAAAAAAAAAAAAATTAATTTTTAAGTGAAGTCTGATGTTCACATACACCGAAAATAAAAATAATTGTTAATGACGAAAGACAGCGTACAAGGCAAAAATCACATTCTGTTAGATGTACATGAGTACCATATACCACGCAATGTATGCCGCTATACAAACAGCTTATTCAAGCATATTTCAAAGCCTGCTACTGATAATCCAGGAGTATAAGTCCTAGAGCATCTCCATATTCAGCAAAAGGCTACCAAAAAAAAAAAAAAAAAAAGGAAAAAAATTAGTATTTTGGTTTCTGCTTGGTATCATAGGCTAAGGGCTTTGGCAAAATTTCAATTTGTGTTTTTCACTACACAAATCATCATACATTTCACTTGTATTACTAAAGCTCAAGTTTATGTCATCTATACTAACTTTACAGCGGTCATTCATCCAGTTTTGAAATACACCGTATACACCAGTGAACCTAAGGAGATACAAACCGCAAAAGAATCCAGGACCATTGGTGGCTTTTTTCTTAACTATGGATTGAGATTTTTTAAATTTTAACTGAAAAGTGCTCCACATGTTTTCCAAACTTGTGGCATTGGTTAGGAAATAGAAACTGAGAAATTCTAAGGAACGTCTTCTAACATTAGTCATCAATTTACGCACTGTACTTTGTACAGCAAGCAATGCACTCAAAGAAGGAAGCATGTTAGAAACTATTATAGATAGTAATCGTGAAAATCGTGTGATCATATCTGACTTCAACAAGAATCAGTGAAAAATCTTCTAGAGAAAAAGGATCCTTTATCAGATATATTTGGCAGAGCAATGTTTTGTCTAAACACTCCTGTCTGGCACAGAGTATGAGAAATAGCATGGATCAACTTTCAGTCCATAAAATCAGAAAAAAAGCAGTGGACTCTGGGAGAATCTTTAGTGTGTCAGACTGAAACACCTCAAATAATGCTTCATAATTATTTCACATGCCTTTCCACAAAAAAAAAAAAAAAAAGTGATAGAAGTGTCAGCAGTAGATACTAAATACTGTTTCTAAACATGTGAACTAGAGAAGAACAGTTTGTGTAATCTAAATCTTCCAGTGTACTTTTGAAACATGCAAGTTTCATGACTCCATGATGATCGCTCCTCTCTAAAGGCAAATTAGCCCCAAGAATGCAGCTACTGTGGAGTTGCAGATTTTCTGTACATACTGCCTTTCAACAATGTCCAAAGGAAGGAGTTCTTATTTTAGCCAAGATCCTAAAACACCTTAACCCCACAGCCAGAAGGCTCTCAGCTCTCGTGTACTCATGACAGCACTTAGGCTAAGGTTGCACTTATGTACTTCACAAGTATTCTCTCCGAGTGGGGGCTGTTGCTCAATTTTGTATACACAGAGCTATATGGACATAATCTTGCAGAATAGAGCCAAAGCAGTTACAGGTTATTAGGGAAACAATTCATCAGTAGGTAGGTTCATGTAAAATTCAGAAGTGGGGATTTTTCCACATTTTGTTTTTGGAGAACAGTCCGAGAAATCCAAGAGATGTCTTTCTTACAGGAATACTGCAGATAGCTAAACAGAAGCAAGATTTGGCATTTAGCCTGGGATTAGTGTGAACAGCCTCTTAACCAAACATTATGAAGAAAGTTAACTTTAAAATGCTTTGAAAGGTCTGTTTTCATGACAGATGGTAATAAGGGCTCATCAGTGCCAATTTTTTTTTTTGTTTCCACCTCAGTTTTCAAAAGCTTAAGTTTTAGGTTAGTGCTTCTGAGAAAACCATTACATGCATAGAGAAAAATGCAAATTACAAAATTAGATTACTCACTATTTTTATTGTGTGCAACATATTTTTCTAAATAACACTAACATATGAAGAGTAAGAATTTGACCGTGCACTTAATAGACCACTTTCCCTTTCTGTTTACTAGAATCCCCCTTTTTTTTTTTTTTTTTTTTTTTTTTTTTTTTTTTTTTCCCCCAGCTATTTCTCCTTTAATCTTTATCTGTACCTGGACAGTTATTCCTCTCCCCACTGACCCTAAAGGATACAGCAGTTGGTAGCAGGTAGAGGTTTTGTTTGTATAATACACTCACTAGGGAAGACATGGTAGAACTATATTTTATTCAAGAAAACCCACACATTCTGTCCTGTGGTGACCACAGGCTTTGCTAAGCCATAGATATCAGCAAATATTGGAACAAAATACAGTGTGTCAGATTGAATCAAAGCATTTAAATTCTGAATTACAGTTGTAACTTTCAGGGAAGGCTAGTTTCAGAATTGCATCATAGTATCTAGTACAATGTTGTGCAATGTAACCGGCAGAAACAGAAATGGAATATTGGTCCTAATAAAACCCGAAATGTAATGACTTTTGTATGACATTTAAACTGTCAAGACAACAATTCATAACATTCTACCAAAGGCAGCATATAGTTACAAAAATACTGGTCCAGCATCTTGTTAGTGGTGAAGCAATACCCAAGGTGCAACGGCAACGTGCCATTCTTAGTGAAATATTTTTTAAAAAACTATTTTTTCTATTTTCCCCGCACTGATACTAGCTGAACACCAAAACTGCTATGACAAACTGAAAGAAAGTCACCACTTATCATGTGTATTGCACCAATGATTTATGCAAAAACACATTTTCCAAGTTGCAGTATAAAAGAAGCAAAATCTAATAAAACTATGAATACGCCAAAAGACATTTTACTGCAACTGATCTTGGATAAGCAGGTTGCAACGTCTATTGAGGTTTAAACAATTATCCAAGCTTGTTCATTCTCTCCATGATCTTGAACTTTAGGATACAAAGGTAAAAGACAAAGTCCTTAATATTGAGAACAGAATTAAATCACTTTATACTCCTCTCCATTCACCCACAAAATAAAAATACTCTGCCCTCCTCTCCTCCCAGTACTCAGGTAATTTCAAGGTCAAGCCCTGGAATTACCCTTGTTCTGATATTGCACTGCGCTAGGATTGTATTGTTTCCAACTAGAAATTAAAACATGTAGCATGAGGGTGACCAAAACTGCTGGAGACAGTAGACCTGCTTAACTTGTAGAGGTATTCCAAGAAATGTGCATCAAATGGAGACACAATCTAAATGGCAAAGCGTACTGCAGATTTGGCTGTAGTCTGGACTTGGGCCAGAAATACATTAGCCTGCCTACCTTCAAGAAAACAGCATCAATTAATACCTTAACAAAAAAATGAAATTGCGTAAGATCAGGTAACCATGTCACGTGCAATGTTACATCCAACAACATAGAAATTAAGGAATAGCAGACAGGAATATTAATAATATTTTCCTTTTAATAACTGTTTAGTCAAAAGTGTAGCTTTGAAATCTCTAGCTAGTTGTGAAAACCTGAAGAAGCTGGGAAGCGACTTCACTTTGAACAGTACAGCTTAAAGCTGTGTTTTGGCCTATCTGCTTTCAAACTCTCCAGTAGCACTGCCAACCTTGTAAATAAAAGGTACCGCCTGGAAATATAAAGAAGTCAGCCTTTAAAAGTTGGTGAATGTTGTATTGTAGCAGCCTAACTCTGCTTGAAGAAGAAAGATGAGATTTTTTTATACAGTAAACAAAAGACAAAGTAAACTGAGATCTTCAGAGATCCCTGTAAGTGTATACAATTTGGATTCTCATCAACATTTAAAATTACCAATCATAAGGTTGCCACCTTACCTTTTTCTGGACTGGCATACCTGATTTTAAACAGGTTTTCCTCCAGTCTCCCAAGTTTCTGATCCTCTTATCCAGTTTTCTACTGTACTACTCTCCCACCTTCATGCTGAATACCGACTCAGTCCTGCCTTCTGCTTTTCTTGGCAGGAGGCAGAGCAAGCTTTTAATTTCGGTAGTCAGAGTGACAGAACAACAAAAGCACAGCAGATAGAAGAGCTTAATTCTTCCCCAGGAAGAAAATACATTTGGTTCAACAAAGGGCTGCAAAATCTTCCAAAGGCACCTATTTCCCCAGTTTTTGCCTGAAAGCAAGATGGCAATCTTAATTGAAAAGGGATGCTAAATCTTTTAAATAACTTAAAATTTCATTTTTATATAAAGCAGCAAAAACACTTTTCTCTGCAGAAAGAGAAATGTTAACAAAGAAACACGCCAACATAAATGCACTGTTCATAAACTTCGGCTAATTTAACTTCACAGGAAAGAAAAATTTTAGGACTATTCTTTAACCTCATCAGTACTTTCTGAAGAAGATTCTTTGGCATCTTCAGTCTCTCTGTTGCTTTTCTCTTTATTTAGATTTTCACTTCCTGATTTGGTCCCATTAAATAGAGAGTTTTCACCATTTACAAACCCATTCTCTGTGACTTCAGCATCAATAGCTTCATCAATCTTTAAGTCCCCTTGCTCTTCCACATCTTCTAGGTTTCTCAAGACAATAGGGAGTCTAGAGTCTGCCACAGTGTTCTCCAACAAGGCAATATTGCTCTCTTCATATTTAGGAAGTGGAGCTCCATCTGCCATTTGTTTGGTATAATACTCTCGGCTAGCAGCTGCACTCTTTACTGCTTTCTCCAAGATCTCTTTTTCACCTAAGCGCAATTTGATAGCCATGACTGCATGTGAAGTAAGGTCATGGGTCTCCAAGAAGGACTTATCATCCTGTTAGAAAAGAAAAAGCAAGTTTGTTAGTAACAACAAACACAGTAAAGTAATCCCTCAACTTTTCTCTCTATGCATTAACAGCAAGCGGCACTAGGTTCTTCAGGTTGATCCAAATGGACATAAATGAATGAGGGGATCTGCATGAAGTACTAGTAAAATTTGTCAGCAGTTCAGAAAGATGCCAAAAATTTCTCCACACAGATCAGCCTGCATAACAAACGAAGTCAGGAGACTTCACAAATATATGAAACATGTAGGTTCACTTAGACGCTCGCAATAGTAACACATTTATTTGCAATCTGGAGAACACAACTAATAGACAACAAGTTGAAACCGATTCTCCATTTTAAATGCAGAGAAAAAGCATGTAGCCTCTATTTGGAGAATCAAAGAAAAAATATATTAACAAAATTACATTAACAAAATTTTCTTTTTGCAATCTTATTTGATTTTCCTTAGATAATGCAAATCTGTTTCTACACTTTAAGAAGTACAGAATGAATTATGTACTAACATTCAGATTAAAGTTTGTAAAGACAAGATGGGGGACAAAATATATTTTCCTACAATCATAATACAAAACATTTCAGACATTTTAATTACATATAATGATAATTTTACCTCCACAGTTGTTTTATAGGTTTTCAAAAGAAGGGATGCTCTGGCTTCTAGGAATGTCCAAAGCTTAACTTCATTGTCCCAGCTAATGGGGAACTCAGAGTTCCCCAGAGTGAAGATTTTGTCAATGGCATGCTCGCCTATCAAGTGTTCCTTCAGCTCTTCTGCAATAAGTATAAAACCAATCTGTTAAAAACAATCTTATAATTCACTTTGGCAGTTGACAAACTGCAGAAAGATTTATTTTCAATAGCATAGCTCTGAGCAGCTAACAAAAAACCTCTCCTCAAATAAGAATTTTCAGATATGTTGGTTATTTCTAGTAGTCTCCTTAAAAAGGTAACCGAAGTCTTGAGGTTAGCAGAAAATCGACCTGAAAATCTGAAATAAAAATACTTCATCTTCACCTCTCACACACAGCGTAACAAAGTGACAGTGAGATGGAATGTTTTGTATAATACTTGATAAACAAAACAAAAGGGAGTAACTCTTCAAAGAGTTCAGCAAACTTTTCGATAATAAAAGGAACAGGCCAGAGAGTGTGCAAATAGGAATGGAATTATTTTTCCTATTGTTCTGGTAATCTTCTTCAGTAGCAGAAACTCCCTACAGTTGGTCAGAAAAGATATCCATCAAACAAACCCCACACAGAGTAGAAAATGTTTAATCACCTCCTTGACTTTACACAAATTCCATTAATCTTTTAATTACCAAACTTCACTCCTGCAAAGCAGCTATCAGAAACTTCACAAACCATTTGCATGTAGTTTCTCAATAAACAGTTTTCTTATATAGTATTTAAGACATACGAATAATGTGAGAACAATCATATATCAGAGAAATGCAATTAAAATGTCCACTAGCTATATTTTCTTCTCTGAGCCAAAATTCACCCCTTCATCAGCATCCTAAAATTTTCTTTACTTGAATGCACTTCCCTGAAGTGGTCAGGCACTTGGACTAGGTGGTTGTCTCAGGTCCCTTCCAACTGAACTACTCTATTCTACTCTGATTACTCAATAAGTTCTAAAAGATGGATGACAGGATACCATGAAAACATGACACTAAGTAAGGTATGTTGCTTTTATTAAAGAAAGCAAATAGAGCATATGCAAAAACTTAATAGCACTAGAAATAGTGAAGCTCTTCAAGTCCAAATCATCTGCAGAGCATCCCTAACTGCAAGAGACTTCTCTCACTGTCATGAAAAACTGTCACATCTATAACCTCCAAAACTGCATCTAAGCAGCAAGCAGCTACTACCACCACTTAATCAGAAGTCTCCCATGCACAAGTTAAGGTGAATGTTTATTAATTGTACATATATTTTCCCCATAAACCCCCCTAATATAAGAGAAACACTACAAAGACAGTTTGCAAATACATAAGTTGGTTTTAGATTGTGAATTACCAAAATATTGAAAATACTCAACTTTGAAATGTCTTTTCCATATTTCTCCTACAGTACAGATTATTCAAATTCCACACTTAAATGATTCTAGCAGTGATGACTAATATACTACAATTTTAAGCATGTAAACCCTTAGGTCTCACATGATCTTGTTCTATGTACCATTTTCAAACCTAAGAACTAAAGAGCAAGCTCCAAAACTCACAACAGCCTGAGAGATTAAAAAAAAAAATAAAAATTGTATCACCTCATTCTTTAGGAGTTCCAGAAAGGCCTGCATTACTGAATGTCTATCACATTTCTGCATTACAAGAAAATAAAAAAAGCAAACACCGCCACCCCGCAAACATAAATTAGGTTATCTTTATAAAACGTCTTACCTTCACTCATACAAAAGACTCGAAGGAAAGCCAAAAGCTGGGCAGAGATTGGAGGCTCAGTGGAGTGTAAGGCAAAAACACTAGAACTAATAAAAGAAACAATCAAACAACAACAGTAAATGCAAGTTCTATTGTCAAACGTTTGAACTTATTTCAAACTTATTTTTAAAATACACAATAAATGCAGTGTTATAAAAGTAACTTTTAAAAAATTAGGTAATACTAGTTAAAACTGAGGAAAAGCTTCCCTAATTTGTATGTGAAAAGAACAATTATCTCTACAATTTTACACTTACAATTATTTTTAAAGGGCTTTCATAATAAATTCATGAAAATGCAATGTTTCACATCTGCTGCTCCTAACAGTACTCTCTGGACTGAAAAGACTAAAGGAAAATGCTGTGGTTCACATACTGAGCATCGTAGTATGTCTGCAAGGGATAGGAAAGAAAGAAAAACCACAGATTGCTTCAAATTAATCCTTGCTCTGTTATTGTTCAAATGTTTATTAAAGCAAAGGCTTTTTTCCTTATATATGGTCCAAATTAGATTATAATGTAGCTCAAAGAACTTGTAAATATTATTACAATAACTTTAATTTGTTATACAAACAGGAGAAATATTACGTCTAAGAAATCTATCATAGAACAGCTTTATATATGCTCTACTGCACTATATACTTTGGCAATGTTCTAAAAAACCATGGCATCGTGTTTTACTTACGTGGGGATACCAGCACGAGCTAAGACCTCTGCCTTCATAGCATATAGCCTGTCACTTTTACTCACGCCAAGCTTTATTTTCACTCTGTCATGTGAATTATTATCAAAGAAAAAACCACTGTGGATGACAAATTCAGCGTTTGAGCGAGTGCCATAAAAAATGTAAATCTAGAAGGATGAAAAGAAAAGTGAAGGGACAGGAAAAAAAGCTTAAGATCAGCTCACAAAACTGACATAATTTGAAAGTTATTTCCTGCAAGAGTTACTATTCTGAGTACAAGGTATATTTGGTTATATAAAGAAACATACTTTGTTTTGTGGCATTGATTAACATGCTGTACATAGCATGGCAATACACTTTAGAGGTACGTGTAAATATATCCATGTAACTGAGAGACTTTGAAAGGAGATACTTTTAAAGTATACTTTATACTTAAAATTGCTTTGTTTTCTCACATTGTCATAAAATACTACTATATGGAAATAAGCTTTCAAAGATCCCATGCCTTTTGAAGGCTAAAAACCCCATCTGAGACAAGGTGGGCCCATTAAAAGAGATGGTGTTTCTGGGGTAATTTCCACCCCCTACATGTCCACCCGAAAGAGTAACCTATACTGCTGATGGATCAGCTTTGCTTTAATGCTACCTTAAGGCACAGGTATACCAAAGCATATCATACAGAGAGATCTGATCTGTGTTCAGCCAGTATTTATTTTGTGTTATACTCTGAACGCGTTATCTAAAGCAAATAGGTTACTTTAATTCACATTAAAAAAGAAGTTCCCAAATATAAGCTGCAAAAAGTGTTTAACTCAAGGGTAGGCTGTATGAAGCACACAGGACAGGAGGTCAGAGTAGCAATTACCTCCTCCTGTATCAAAAGAATATTTTCCCCTTTTGTTTGATAACACAATTGTCAATCAGAAAAAAAGTTTCAACAATTACTGAACTCCCTCCTTAAGCTTTGGGTACAGCAATGCTCGGGATACTGGCTGACAGAGAAAGGCAGAGTCTTCTCTCAGGGCCTCAGCAACACTAATGATGGTATTTAACTTCTTTGTTTTCAATTTTAGATTAGAACTATTTATCCTAAGCACTAAATGCTTGAGTGTTACATTAAATTATAGCAAACATCTTACTGTAACACACTCCCATAACGAATGAGTGACCTGCCGAGGTATGTTAAGGCAGTGGTTAAGGAGAGTTGCTAACCCTCTCAAGTTTTAAAGCTACTGTGATACATCTCCTATTAAACCAAAAGTCACACATCATGTGTAGATTATACAGTATGCTCTCGCACTCTGTTTTACAAAAAAAGCCAATTAAACAGAATGAGAAAGTTGCTTTATTCAAGGCCAGTGTTTGATAGATTCTGTGGACTTCTGCTGCCTCACATTTTTTAGTACTAAAAACAAGGATCACATCTGCTGAAACTGTAAGAAACAACATCTGCACAGTATATTAAAAGACTGAAGCATTATATAATTAAAGTGCCTTAATGACATTGATAACAGCTAAAGTTTGCACAGAAATTTTAAAAAATTCCGATAAATAGCAGATAAAACGAAACTACTAAAATAAAACTGAAATTGAGGAAGCCTTTATAATTGAAATGGAGAGAGCAGCCAGAACGGCTATATGACACATCCATTGCCAGCTGTGGAAAATTATAAATTGGATCACTTCTGGAAAAACTGTGGACCCCTTTTAACTCATCACACTGGTATTGGAAAAAATAGCAAATATTTGACTACCATAACAAATTCTAAGAGCAACACACACAAAAAAAATACAATCACTGTAAATCCTAGCATAGCAATGAGGATAAATACACCTCTGCAAAGACATACTTAAAAAATTTTTTCAGACACATCTTTGTTAAAAAAGAAGGTAACAATACATAAGAAAAATGAAAATCAAAATACTATAAAGTGCAAGACTGGCAAAATAATACAGCAAAGGTAATAACTCAGAGACTGAGTTACAAAACACTTCAGAATGTTTCACAGCCAAAGTCTTTTGGTAGCCATGCTGCCTGCAGCTGCACAAGCAGTAGGAAAAACAGAGTGCTACTGCACTTGAGGGCTTAGGCTGGCTGCTGACAGAGCACAGGAACCCTCTTACCGAGATTTCCTACTCTCCTGGAACCACTGTCTCCAATGCATCACTGGTTTTAACACTCATTTTTGTTTCTTAGCAGTTCTGAACAAAATACTGGATTCTGAACTGTTCCATGCATCTTTGCAAGCCTTGTCCTTTGGTACTTTCTGTTTTGGGATGGGGGGGTGTGCACATGCACGCACGCTTGTGTAAAAGGTTGTATATTTTAGGTCCTTTCTCATTTTCACTAAGCATGGGAATGGCAACATGGCTAAAATCACTGACAACTATACTGCATTTAACCTCTTGTTAGATGAAGACTAACAAGAAACATAAACTAAAAACATTTTTAAGACTTTACAATCTGCTATTACAGATGAAGTGATGCCCTAAATCTATTTATCTTTGGTCCTTCAGATATGGCCTTTTATTAATCTAATCTAGAACACCAAGATCAGTGTCTGTGTATGTGCATTCACCAGTGATTAAATATCTCAGCTAGTTCTCTAAAATATGCAGAATCAAAACTCTCCTAAAGTTGGCATCTACCAAGTGATATAAAAAAAATTTCTGAAAAATGTGCGCTTATTTAGTTTGGTAGTATTTTCACACAAAATTAGCTCAGCATAATAAAATTCAAATGTAGCAGGGCTTAATCCATGCCACTCTGCTATTAAAATTTTGTAGTGAATTACCAATTGCCCACACAACTTAATTAAAGAACAATTATGGAGATAACTGTTCACACTACCTGTTCTCCAGCCTTGAAATCTTGCAGCGCTACACATTCACACCGGTCATCTTCTAAATTGTAGCCTGTAGTGATCTATCCAAGGAAAGAGTAACAAAAGCACCTTTAGCATTCTATATTTATCTTCCTCACCACTGACAAAACATTGTCCTATTGGAAACAGATATTAACAATAGCAATTGCATACATTTCTTTCTCTAATATAACTGGTACTAATTGTTTTACTATTCCTGAGCAATTAATTTTTTTAAAATCTCTGCAATAAGGAAATCTTAGGGAGGAAATAACTTACCTGAAGTGAACTGAAGGCTCTGAGGAAAGTACCCTCCATAGAGCACAGACAGTCCCATGCTAAAGCCAGCAGCTTGTTATAAAGTTCTGGAGCTTTCAGTCACTCTCGTGAGGCCCAAGAGAGCAAGGCACTGACAGCTCTATATGCTGTGCTTCATCCTTCAACTGCCAGCATATTTCTGATCTCTCAATGAAAAAGGATTAGATAACTGTGGATCTTTAGGGGATACAATCTTCAGAGAATTATAATTCACTTGCAAATAATCCCTTTATCTAAAGTTAAGTAACACTCTTAAAATGCTAAAAGGATTTTTTTTTCATGGTAGCAATGGAAGAGGATAAACTCTCCTAACAAACCTGTAGTCCAAAAAAAATTTACAAAACTGTAAAGTGGTCACACTAAGAAGTAAAGCTATTCTAACAATGTAATACTTTTTTAAAGTGACAAACAGCATGTTCTTGAACAGTACTAACAAAGATGCAGGCACAGATACAGCCACAGGATAGAACACAAGCTGTAGAACAATTAGGAAGCAACTTTTATGGTAGGTATTCTGAATTCAGTACCGACGGAGCTAACTTATGGAAAAATATGCTCTGGGCCTGAGGAAGCACCTAGAAAAAGCTGAAGATTCTCTCAGCCTTTGTAAGTGGAGACATACTTGTTTGTGAGATAACCTACACGTGAGTTGCGGTATATCCCCACTCCCATCTTGGATGCAGTTTGTCCCAAGACAGAACTCCATGGATTATTTTGAAAGTTTGGTTGCTGTTTTACATGTTAATAGTTTTATGCTGCCTGCATTATCAGGAGTGCATTTGTCACCCAAAACAGTGCTATCAAAGTGAGCATGGGGAACTTGTCTCCGATGCAGCAAATCCAAAATGGGAGCCACAAGCACAGGCAGCTGGGCGCTGCAGAAGCTGGGAGAACTGCTCTGCACGCAGATGCCATCACTTCAAGTCTATTAAAGGGTTTGTGGTATGTTGAGATCAGAAGAGAACACAAGAGTCATGCAGTATGGCCTACTGCAAAACACAGGCTGCAGTACTTGAACACAGAAATTCACATACATTCACTATGGTGGACTGAACAATTTTTAATTAAGATCTCTCATTTAGAAGGTTATCTAACCCTGAATTGCAGGTTGCAAGTGCTAGAGGATTTACCTTTGCTATGATAAATATACCTTCCAAGTTCATATACAGTTATCTTCTGAAAAAAATGCAATTTCCATTCAAAAAAGGGAACTGTTGACACCACTTGACCTGTCCTGAAATTTTCTTAGTGTGTAAACTCAATGAAATACCTCTGAATGTGAAAACTCCATTCCAGTCTCTTGAAATGCCTGGGGAACAGGAGGCTTTCAAGTACTGGGGAAATTCCAGTATGTTAATAGAAGGATTGTGTCAGTTTAAGCATGCTTCACTATGGTACTGTTCATTTTTTGTGACTGTTTCTCATTTTTGCCTTTTTTAAAAAAAGAAAAAACAAACCAGCAGTGCTTCTGAAGGGCTTTTCTGTAAAGCATAATGGAGTGCTAGACTCTTGTTTCCTCTTTCTTTTAATAGCAGTCATGTACAAGAATTAACAGGGTGTTTACTGCTCTTCCCACATGATAGCTGACAAACTGCATCCCTTCAGTGTTATTTCTGAAGAAGACTGATACATGAATTTCAAGTTTTGTATAAAGCATGCAATAGTCTGCTTGGTCAGTGATTAAGGACGGACCCAGCCCAATAGGCAGAATGTAGCTTATTTAAAGTTCTGGCAGAACTGGTAATCAACCTCTGACTGTCAAAATACAATCCCACTAAAGAATAACAATGAGAAATGCATGAAGACAACCATTTTGATATAGTTCTTAGAGGCAGGTTGATCTAATTAATAGTGTCAGAAGCAAGAAAAAGCTGGATGGACCTAGATCCAGTTAAAGCCCAAAGAGCATTTTATTATCTAGCTCATGGAAAGGGGCCTGGTAAAAAAAAGCAAGAACAGGGATCTATAGTAGATGATTGGCTCAAGAAGTATTTCTGCACTATGTTTGTAATAGACAAGACAGGGGCACATACAATGCCATCTTATTTTCTTAGTTTCCTGCAGTGAAGAACAATTCCCTTCATGTATTTTAAAAGGATGCACTATGATTAGAGCAGAACCCACCCTCATCTCACTCTACATCAATATAAACTACAATACAGACAGCTTACAGTTGTCTTAGCAGTTTACAGTTATCTTAGCAGTTTTTTCCCTTTCTAGCAGTACAATGAAACTAACACACAACAAAAATAGGTTTAGTAGCTTTTCTTAGCCCCTTATCAGTGCTACAGTTGTCTCTCCTTCCTAACATTTAAGCTAGTTTCTGCAGAAATATGAAACAAATGAGTAAAGTCTGTATATACATACAAAATATTTAAGTTCAATATCCCCCCTTCCCCGCCCCTTAGCATAAAAAAATGCTTCCAACCCTGACATACTACCGCACTAGCAGGTTTGGCTCCAAAGGCTGGCTCCATATCAAACCCATTGTTAAAGAGAATAATAAAAATAAAAATTACTTTACCAATTTAAATAGCAGTTTGAATGTTTAAAACAACATAACTAGCTGCTCTTTTAATACAGGCTACTTAATTTTTTCCTCCCAGAACCTTAATTCTCTTCCTCTTTCCTCTGATCCCAACTTTGAAGACATTCATTAAGAGTTGTCTAATGAATACAGACAAGTCTCTGCAAAAGCATTTGAAAGAAATGCCCAGCAGGAAAAGGGTACAGGAAGTACTGATGCCTGCAGCTAAGATTTATATTACAAAAATATAAATTTCTTAATTTTAAGCAATTTTTTTTATATTGGAGACTGTCATACAAGCTTTATTGCTAAATCAAAGTTATGCGATTCCATAACAAACAGAAAAATGCAAGAATCACTGTAGATGAACAAATGTAATCACCTTCCAACAAGGAAAAATAAATAAATACCCCCCACACACACGCACTTGCAACTTTGTAGCCTAGCCTACCATGCTGCATTTGGTATAGTCATAGTAACAATAAATTAGCTAAATGTCAAGTGAAAAACAACTTGCTTAACAATTTGTTCATTTAAATCAGGTTTTTCTTATACCAACAACACTAACACACGCTGCTGTCCTAACATGCAGGTCAACTCTCCCACAAAAGAACCAGATTACTTGAATACTATGGTCATATTCACTGCTTACAATAAATAATACTATCTACTAGAAACACAAGTAGAGGGTATGAATTTTGAAGCATACATGAGACTGGCTAAATAACACTGATAAATCATCCTCTTATAGGTTTCCATTTCCTCATTTCAAACATTAACTAGCCTGTTAATGAAATTAAGACCTCATCCTCTGAACTAGCTCACGTAAGCCAAAATGTCAGCAGGTCTGACTTTCTAAACACATATGCCACCTTTTAAATGTTTAATATGCCCTAACATAGTATTTTTGCATTTTGTTTCTTTGATGTAGTAACAGATGTACTGTTTTTGTTGAACCAGGCTTTGTTCTTGTTGTTGCTGTCTCCATAACAAGGCTCTTTGGGCATGGTTAGGAGAGCAGGCAGTACTTCTCAGTTGCAAATTTCTAACCACTTTCCCTAGTGGTAGCTACAAGAGACAACCTCCATCACTGTCTGCTTTCCTATTCTCAGAACAAATCTGTCCAGTATTGTAAATCTTTTTCAGACAGACAGAAACAAAATTCCATGTCAGAAGAATATTCAGACTTGTCTGGAAAAAAGGTATCATGTAACTGAAAACTTTTAAAGCTACTTTATATGTCTATGAGACATAACTGTATGCAAGTATGCAATCACGTCTAAAGTCTCTAGATGAAGAAAGTTCTCCCTGAAAAACTGTTGTGAGACATTTAAGAAACCCACAAATCCTTCTTTCAGATATTAGTTTTTTAAGGTCACTTGGGAAGATAAAATACCTGTGTTAAAAAGCATAATGAAAAGTGTTATTAAACTGTTCTACAGCAGTTGAAAGGCTTAATACTTAAGCCCCAAAGCCTTTCAGCAACACTGAAGAAACCTTACCAGTCCATTAGTATGGTTACACATGTCCCACAAAGGTATTAGAGCCAACGTTACTCTGGAACCATCTTCTGTTGGAATTTGGTTCTGCCGTGTCATAACAGAGGAAACCGCCCATCTAAAAAAATTAAAAACATTAGATGGTCAATGTTCAAAACATCAATATACGATTGGCTGTAGTCCAACATGAAGCAATCATTTAGGCTGGGAGTTTCCAGCTTTGTTTTATTAAAGATCACACTGACGTCAGTAACAGCAGAAGGCAATACCACTTGCAGGAGAAGCAGCAGCTCCTAGGATCCCAAGACATGCGCATAAACCAATTCCCAGATCAGGACTGCAATCCTACCCCTCTTCCCTCTTTGCAGCAGTACCTTCATACTTTCCATTACCTCAACCAGGACCCACTCCCATGTCACCTTCTGCTTCCCCAGCCCTTCACTGCACATACCTCCCACACGCATTGCAAACCTGGGGTCAGCTATTCCTGCAGGCTTCAGAGTCGGTCACAGCTACTGCTTGACAGCAGCAGCTCTCATCTATGTGCAGACTCTTGTAAGAGCCAGGAGGTATTTTTCTCCTTACCCCCTAAAAAGCTTATGTACTCCATGAACCAGAAACCAGTGCCACCACCTGACACATGCATGGTATTTTGGCAAGTGCTTCTCTTCAGTTTGTGAGCTTTTAGCTTAGACCAGTATTGCTAAATTTTCCGCTTAACAGAAGAAAGAGGGAGAAAAGCCCCAATATCCCAGATATCCAAGTAAAAAGAACAAAGAAAGTGTAACATAGTTTAGCACACAGACGTCATTCAAAACCCTTCTAAGTCAGGTTAAGCAAATGAAATGTCAGCTGCCTATTAAAACAGAAGAATCTTCGGAAAAGCTTAACATTTCAGTATTTTCTAAAATTTCATTTTTATTTTATTCCACACAAAAATTAATATTAAATGTCAGAGGGAAAAAAATAATCTTAGTTTCACCATGTTCTGGCCTTGATACATATATTTTTTTGTGGTCTTTCTGAGAAAAAAACAGCAAAAGGAATACCACCAGGAGAAGGTCAAAATAATTTTAGCTCCCACAGACTCCACTACTAACAAGTACTTAATATACAGAATTAGACTTTCAAAAGGAAAATCTACTTAATTTCTAAAAAGCAAGTTAAAATTGTGGATAATTTTGAAATACAAACACTGTTTGAAACTTAATAGCAATATGTTTCTTTTTAACTGATGTAATTCATCTGCAAAATTTTAGACCACTTCACATGTAAGTTGGCATGTTCCTCAGTGACCCTGTAAGTGAAGGAGGCAAGCTTTGGAAATCCCACTTTCATAGACTTACCCAGAAGTACAACTAGGCTAAGAAAATCCCTGTAAGACCTCAGAAATGCCTTTTATTCATGCTACTTTAATCACTTAACAGAATTAAAGCTCTTGTTATCTTAATTATTCTTATTTTTATCTTAATTTTGTCACCCTTTATAGCACCTCCAAGTGACACTCATGCTTCACATGTACAGATTAAGTTCTCCAGCTCTCCTGTTCAACAGCACCCATAAACATTAGGTTTTACTACTATGTGCTGGTAAAGCCTTTTATAAAAAAAGAAATATAAAAAAATCCCCAAGACCCCAGCAATATCGACTGAATTATTTCCTTAAGAAACAACAATGTGTGCCAGTTCGCTAAATTAATTCCTCATAATGACTGTTCCTTTGTAACAATTAAGATTTGCATATTTATTTTACTTTCTTCTTCATTAAGAAAGTGTATTAGTATCAAATCCTACATTTAACATTTCAATAGGGCTTTCCCTCCAATGAAGCATTTCCAGGGCCTACAGTTCATTATATTAAAAAAAAATTTAAAAATAAAAACAATTAAAAGACAGACCAACCTGTAGTCGTCATAAGTGAAAGAATCCTTTAAAGGCAGTTTGCTGGCATTAGGATGGGTCTGGGAAACGCAAGTTTCAGAAAAAGGTGAAAAGAGAAAGAAAAGAGAAATCAGAAATCAGTCAGCAGAATTTCATTATTTAGCTGCCTAACAGATTCTAACAAGAGCCAAATGAAGCAGGAGGCGTCCAGCCGCGCTACAGAGGGATCATCATGCTATTATGCTCTCATACATCACTGTCAACTTAATTTGTTGTGCCCAGCAGCCGCCATAAATCTGTTTCTTCATATTTCAAGACTGGAACCCACAGACATCGTACAAAAATAAAAAATTTAAGGTGGACTGTCTCAGTGAAGGTAAAACAAAATCCAGCCCTTGATGCAAGATGGGAGAAAGAAATCAGACAATAAGCATACATTAGGTTTCACCAGCTTCCACATTTTCCTCTTCTCTGGGATACCAGTAAGGTACTTCACAAAGAAAAAGAAAATTATGCAAAAAAAAAAAAAATTATGCAAGATTTGAAATTCTTCCTCGATACCTGTAAAGGTGTTATGCAGTACAAGTTGTACTACACCTCTGAAACAAAACCAATTAAAATAGTTTTGGTGATAAACGCTGATCAGACAGTATCTGTATTAACCAATCAACACGTGTTCCTATCTAGAAGTGGAGCAATGCCATTTAAGAACGTATACTGTAGCTGTCATTAACAAGCAAAATATTTGATTTTTAAAAGGCTTTAAGAAGCTGTAATACCTGTTACTTTTCTGATCAATTAACTTATCAAAAGTTTCAAAAATACAGGTAGCTTTAAGCCCACACTCACACACTTTCTTTAGAACTCTCTTCTAATTCACAAATGTAAAGCCATAAGAGCACAAATTTTAATCTTCAGGTTCAATTAGGTCTCAGAGACGAACTGTAGTAAATGATCAAACGGTTATTTCAGAAGATACAAATGATTTTTCGCATAGCTTTATCTTTGCTACACTCTTAATGCATGAAGCTCCATGCAGTATGCAGTTTTTTTACTCTTGATGCATTAGCATCACAAGTGCATGGTAATTTATCATTTCTCACTGTAATGTACTTGCTGGCACTGTGTGCAGGACAGTAGGGGATGAGGTAAAAGTGGCTCAAACCGTAAATCAATTAGAAAACAAAAGCTTGTGCTCAGTGCGCAATTTTAGGCAAATTATATATTACAAAAGACTGCCAATTGGGTGTTAGGTCCCAGGTGTCTGTTCTCCCTCAGCCCCTCCAGTTAACCCTTTGGATGGGCTTTCTCTGAAACGTGACAGAAGTTAACAATTCCAGCGACTGCTGCTGTCCCTTCCCTCACTCTGGTGTTTTTTCGTTGTTTGTTTGTTTTTCTTTTTTCTTCTTTTTAAAGCACGCTACATTTCCACATGATTTTCATTCACATCGAAGATCTGGGCATTGCATAACAAATTTCCTCGAGTTTAACTGTAGCGACACATTTAATGGAATTATTTCTTCTCACAAAAGAAAACAATACAAGACCAGAACCAAAACCCAAACCAATAAATTTTAAGAGGTATCTTCGCTGCAAGAGAGCCGTCCAGAGCTGATTCCAAAAATGAATGTAACTGGAAATAACAATACTTAAAAAGAAGCAAACATCACCCTATATTATTCCTTTATGACAATTTAATTTCAACCTTTATTGCTAGCATTATTAATCTATTTTACATTAGCTTGATATAGTAAACTAAGTA
>NW_010142181.1:1049-1622 GCF_000699245.1 Pterocles gutturalis | reverse complement strand
GCAACCGGCGCCCATGGAGGTGCGGTTCCTGCCGTGGGCAAAGCCAGGGATGGAGCAGGAGGCTCGCCTGGAGCGGAGCTGGGCAGGGCAGCACAGCACGGGCAGGGAGGTGGAGAGAAGGCAGACGAAAGTGTTGGAGAAGAAAGAGAGTGGCCGGACGGCTCAAGAAGGCAGGAGCATGCGGAGCAAGGGGAAGGGGCGCCGAGCCAGGCCCACCTCTCCGGAGCTAGGTAGAGGCATGGCTTTCTGCCCTCCTGTGGGCTTTTGCCAGCCGCTGAGTGGGGTGGGGGATCCCCAGCCTGCCCTGGGAGGTGTGGGGAGCCCGGGCTGAGCCAGAGAGCGCGGGGTGGGGCAGGGGGACATGGCTCTGGAGGTTGGGGATGTTGGCACCAACCAGAGCCATAAGACAGACCAGCCTGGGTACCAGTTTTCTGGGCCTTGAGGTCATGACACTTGCTGACATCTCTGTCCCTCCTGCCTAGCATGGGAAGGATGCAGGGTGCTGACCCCTGGCACCCAGCCCTGGGCTGGTCTGGCCCCCCGGGACACAGGGCACCCACTGCAGCTTGTCGC
>NW_010142181.1:642-938 GCF_000699245.1 Pterocles gutturalis | reverse complement strand
CCTTCCAGACTCTGCTTTGGCTGGAGCAGTGTCAGGCCCACGTGTCCAAGGCTCCTGGCACAGCCCCAAGACCTTCCCCATGTGCTGGGGCCATGAGAGGGGAGGGAGCTGGGAAGCTGATGATGGTGTCAGGGGGCAGAGCAGCCAGCACCCCGTGGGGGGCTGGGGGGAGATCAGAGCAGGGGCTGTGGTGGGCTGTAGAACCCTCCCCCTTCCACACCCTGCTGTCACCTCATCCCTTATACTGTACCCTCCCTGCCACATGCTCCCCTGCCTTGTCCCGCTGCAGGCACTGG
>NW_010142181.1:285-581 GCF_000699245.1 Pterocles gutturalis | reverse complement strand
GCACATAGTGGCAGGGGTGGGCAGAGGGTTGTGAGGTCTCTGCTCTGCCTGCATGCAGCCTGGCAGGGCAAAGGACCCCCTTGCTCCACCCCACTGACAACCACAGGGCCTGTCTCTCCCTGTCCAGAATCCTCCGATGACTCCTATGTCTCAGCGGGTGAAGACCCCCTGGAAGCCCCCATCTTTGAGATCCCCATCCAGGATATGGCAGTGGCTGTGGGGTCAGAGGTGCTGCTAAAGTGCATTGTCACAGCCAACCCCCATCCCGAAGGTAAGTGACCGTGGGGCCGGGGCTT
>NW_010142181.1:0-237 GCF_000699245.1 Pterocles gutturalis | reverse complement strand
CCACCTCAGCTGTGTGGAGTGGTACAGGAAGCCCCGAGCTGAGTGCCTCAGGGAGGTGATGTGCCCACCGCAGGAGCACCCCTTTCATCCCACCTCCCCCCAGGCAGGAGTGAAGTGCTCGGGCCCCACTGCCAGGGCAGGGTGCAGGCAGGGGGTCTGCCCTTCCCTGGCGCTGGGCTGTTGGGAGAGCAGGAAAAGGGCCACTTGAGCACTGTGCAGGCAGGGACGGGGGATGCT
>NW_010142180.1:0-3882 GCF_000699245.1 Pterocles gutturalis | reverse complement strand
AATTTTAACTTTTTTTTCTTACCCATGGCGTTGCTGTTGAGCAGGAGCACGCCGTGGGCGTTGCCATCCTCTTCCAGCCCCATGTAGAAGGGTTGGACTCCGTACGAGTTCAGCTTGTACTGTGGAAAAAAAGGGGAAAAAATCAGAAAAAAAATCCAGAAAAAATTCCAGAAAAAAAAAATCAGAAAAAAAAAATCCAGGAAAAAAAAAATCAGGAAAAAAAAATCCAGAAAATTCCAGGAGAAAAATAACTGAAAGATTCCCTTCTTTACATCCACCCAGAAATCATCTGTTTTCAATAAAAAGGTTAAAAAATACCAGTTAAATTTTTTTTTTTAAAAAAAGGCGACACCCACGGCCGATCACAAGGCAAAAAAGCAAAATAAAGGAAAATGGGAATTTTCTCAAATTTTTTCAGTGTTTTTGCTTTTTTGCTTTATTTCGTTTTCTCACTTTTCTCCATTTTTTCCCTTTTTTCAGTTTTCTCCATTTCCCCCCTTTTTTCACTTTTCCCTTTTTTCCATTTTTTCACCTTTTCCATTTTTAAAACTTTTCACTTTTTCCACCTTTTTCCTTTTTAAACTTTTCTCCACTTTAATTTTTTCCCAATTTTTTCACTTTCTCCATTTTTTTGTTTTTTCCACTTTTCTCTTTTTCCTTTTTTTCCCACTTTTTAAACTTTTTTCCACTTTTTCATTTTTTCCACTTTTCCCACTTTTTAAACTTTATTTTCTCACTTTTCTCTATTTTTTTCCATTTGCCCTTTTCTCAGCTTTCTCCATTTTCCCCTTTCTTCACTTTTTCATTTTTTCCTTTTCCCCCTTTTCACTTCTTACCTTTTATAAACTTTTTTCACCTTTTTGAATTTTTCATCTTTTTTACCTTTTAAACATTTCCCCACTTTTTTCCTTTTTTAAATTTTCTCACCTTTCTCCATTTCCCCCTTTTTTCAATTTTTCCATTTTTTCACTTTTTTTCACTGTTCCCATTTTTTTCACCTTTTTTATTTTTAAAAAACTTTTCCTTTTTTCCACTTTTTTCCCTTTTTCTTTTTATTTCAATTTCTCCCATTTCTCCCTTTTCTCTTTTTCCCTTTTCCCCCTTTTCTCAGTTTTTTCATTTTTCTCAATTTCCCTGTTTTCAATTTTTCATTTTCCCCAAATTCTCACTTTTCACTCTTTTCTCTCTTTTTCCTTTTTTCTCTGTTTTTTCCCCTTTTTCAGTTTTTTCCCCTTTTTTCCTATTTCACTTTTTCCACCGTTTCCCAATTTTTTCCAATTTTTTCACCTTTTTTCACCTTTTCCCCACTTTTCCCCATTTTTTCCTTATTTTCTCGAATTTTCCCAATTTCTCCGCCCCGTACCCCCGGGGGCTGGTCCCTGGCGAACATTCCCCACGTGTGCCAGCACAGGTCGCGCCGGAAGGCCGGATGCTCACTCTCGCCGAAGCCGTAGAGGTTGGCGGAGGGCAGGTGCGTGGAGATCTGCAGGAACATGTCACTGAACGTGAACGTCGGCAGCTGCGAGTCCGCCGCGAGTCCCAGCTGGAAAAGCAAAAAAAAAAAAAAAAATCCCCAAATTACCCCAATTTCAACCCAAATTTGTCAAAGCTAAAATTTTTTTTCCCAAAAAAAAAAAAAAATCACTATTCCCAAAAATTGGGATAAAAATTCGAGAAAAAAAAGAATTGAGAAATTTATCGGAAAAAAAATTCAAAGATCATCCATAGAAAAAAAATTGGAAAATTGTTATTAAAAAAATTGAAAAAATCTGAATTGAAAAAATTACTGAAAAATCTTTATTCAAAAAAAATTTTGAAAAATCAGAATTGAAAAAAATTTTATTGAAAATCTTTATTGAAAAAATTGTTGAAAAATCGTTACTGAAAAAAAATTGAGAAATTGTTCTTTAAAAAAATGATGGAAAAATCGTGATTGAAAAAAATTATTGAAAAATCTTTATTGAAAAAATTGTTGGAAAATTGTTACTGAAAAAAACGTTGAAAATGTGTAATTGGAAAAACTTATTAAAAAATTACTTGAAAAATCATTATTGAAAAATTATGGAAAATTTTCTCGAAAAAATTATTGAAAAAATTATTTTAAATCATTATTGAAAAACTATTGAAAAATTGTTATTGGAAAAAAATATTTAATTGCTATTGGAAAAATTATTGAAAAATTTTTGAAAAATCGATATTGAAAAAATATTGAAAACTGAAATTGAAAAACTTTTTAAAAGTTAATTTTTTTAGGATTTCCATATTTTTATTTTTTTGCTGCAGATTACATTGAAATATTGGGTGTAAATCAGATTTTTTTCTGTTAGAAAATGAGTCACAACCTGATAATTACCAAACGAATCGTTTATTCCAGTTGGCAAAAAGTCAACTTGAATTTTTCATTTTTTAATCAAAAAATAACTTTTTTTAATGAATAGGAAAACAGATCTTTTTATAAAAAAGATATTTTTATAGCAAAATGAAATGGAAAATGAAATTAAAAGTTGAAATTAACAAAATGAGCTTTTTAAAATGAAATAAAAACTGAAAATTGAAAAATGAACTGAAAAAAGGAAATGAAAAATGAAATTTGCAAAATTAAAGGAAAAAATGAAATTTAAAATTTGAATTAGTGAAATTAAAGGAAAAAAGGAAATGAAAAATGATATTTGTGAAATTAAAGGAAAAAGCAAATAAAAATGGAATTTGCAAAATTAAAGTAAAAACTGAAAAACAAATCAGCGACACTAAATGAAGAAGCAAATGAAAAATTTGCAAAATTACAGGAAAAAATGAAATTAAAAATTGAATTTGCAAAATTAAAAAGGAAATGAAAAATTGAAATTTGCAAAATTAAAGGAAAAAGGAAAAACAAATCAGGGAAATTAAAGGATAAAAGGAAAATAAAAAGGAAATTTGCAAAATTAAAGGAAAAAATGAAAACTGAAATTTGTGAAATTAAAGAAAACAGGAAATGAAAAATGAAATTTGCAAAATTAAAGGAAAAATGAATTTTAAAATTTAATTTGTGAAATTAAAGTAAAATTTAAATGAAAAATCAGATTAGTAAAATTAAAAGAAAAAAGGAAATATCGAATCAGCAAAATCAAATTTTAAAATCAGATTACCAAAATTAATTTTTTTCAAATTGTTTTTTTGAATTTAAATTTCATTTTAAATAATAAATTTTAAATTTAAATTTCAAAAGGAAGACCTCGTAGAGTTTGTTGGCGTAATCGTAGATCTGCGGGTGGAAAATTCAATTAGAAAATCTGAAATTTTAATTTTTGAATAGAAAATTGAATTTTTGATAATAATGTTGTGAGAACGCTGCCTCGTACTCCCGTTGATAAATAAAAATTCTGATTACCAAATGAAAAATTAATCGATCGCATCACAGGTGCAATTAGCAAATTTCAAATTTTAAAATTTTTAATAAAAATTTGAATTTTGAAGAATAAAGTTGGGAAAACACTGCTTTATATTCGCATCGATAAATTAAAATTCCGATTAAGAAATAAAAAAAATCATCGATCGCATCAGAGATGCGATCGCATCAGAGATGGAATTAGAAAATTCAGAATTTAAAAAATTTTTTAAAGAAAATTAAATTTTGAAGAATAAAATTGTGAGAATGCTGCCTCGTATTCCTGTTGATAAATACAAATTCTGATTAACAAATAAAAAATTGATTAATTGCATCAGAAGTGCAATTACAAATTCAAAATTTTAATTTTACTTCTTTTCATTTTTCACTTCATTTTTTCATTTCATTTCATTTTTTCACTTTATATCACTTTATTTGATTTTTTAAATTTTATTTCACTTTTAATGTTTTCTCTTATTTCATTTTATTTCACTTTATTTCATTTTACTTTATTT
>NW_010142179.1:0-11184 GCF_000699245.1 Pterocles gutturalis | reverse complement strand
AGTCCTATCTTTGAGGTGGTGCCAGGACAATTTGACAAAGAGGTCATCTTTGCAAAGTAACGTGTATTTTGCCAGGCACATAAAATCTGTTTTTATATAACCAGATTGCAAACTTTTAAAAAACTGCAGTTCTTGTGCTCTGTTCTCAGGAACTCCCTACTACCCACGGCAAATGCCATGGCTTCCCTTCCTTGGAACAGGGACCATTTGTACAAAAAAGACCAAGGAAGAAGAAGGCTAAAGCCATAGCCCTGGTACATGTCACACTGCATCAGGAACATCTGCTCCAAAATTCACAAATATTCCATCTTCCAGGCTCACAAATGTATGTGCAGCAAGCATGTGAAAAAGTCCTAGGGGAGAAAGTATTGTCATTCCCCATGACCCCCTTCAGCTCTCTTGGAGTACACATTTTGCCCCAGCAGTGCTAACCTGAGAGCTAGACTCTCCGATTGCTTCCAGTAAACGAGCTTTAATATTTGTACAGAAAGAGCAACTGTGTCGTATGCTAGTAATGCATACAAATTAATACATTTTTGTAGTACAAAAATTGCATGACACTGTGCTTTCTCATTCCTCCTTCCCAAGGGATAATTTTACAACAATTAGAGTAAGTACCATTTTGAGTCTCTTTTTCCTGTTGTTTCCTGTTTTCTAAAGGCATACTGTCTAAAAGACAGTCAGAAAATAGAATCATGGGTCCAAAATCCCTGGGATAATTTTACAACAATTAGAGTAAGTAGCATTTTGAGTCTCTTTTTCCTGTTTTCTAAAGGCATACTGTCCAAAAGACAGTCAGAAAATGGAATCATGGGTCCAAAATCCCCGTTTAAATGTACTGAAGTTTATTTACTACATATGCTAGGCATAGGAAAAGAGAATATTAAGCTATTCGCTTGTGATTACTATTCAAGACCTCAGCCCCTTATACTAACAGGCTCACGTAGGGCTTCCATGTGAGACATGTTGTAACTTTTAAGTCATAGATATAAACAATTTTACCTTTTATCAAATCTGACATATCAAATAAAATCTCATTAATCTCATTTCTATGTACTGTAATGAGATTCCTGGGTGCATATAAAACAGTATGACATATATGACCTATTATGACCTATTAAGATTACAATACCTCTGGTAATTATTAGAAAATGCACCTTGAATTTTAAATAAACAGACATTTGAGCCGTATCCAGAGAAGAAAAGAGAAAAAAAATCCTGTACATATGCCATTCCCTAAAGCCAATAGAAAAGTTCAGTGTGATTATAAGCTGCTTTAATGTCTGATATGAATGTCAACAGGAATAACAAATTACCTGTACTGGGGTGTGTGTCTCCTTATCTCTCTATACATAAAAATACCTACCAAAGGCATAGACATAATTATTTGAATAAGTCTACTGCGCTAAAAGGATTTTTTTTTTTAACTCTCCAGTTTATTATGCTGCAATGCATATTTAAAATATAACACAAATTATTCGCTGTCTGTATCAGTGTGAAAGTTTAGAAAAAAAAATTCTCTAACTTAAGATAGTTGTGCATGAATATAATGGTCATGAGTTCAGGGCCTAAGTAAAGAGAATAAAAAAGGTGGGTTTGTTTCTTTTAATTCTCTTATCATTTTTTCCTGTTAATGAACTAGAAATAGAACAGCAGAGAAAAAATAAAAAAAGCCTCAAAACCAACAGGTAAGCCAGTTCTGAAAAGTGATTTAAGGACCAAGAGAAATTAAGTAGATATCTTACGTGCTCAAATGTGAAACTGAGATCCAGAACAATCTCTCTCAGCCGTTGCCTGACTGCAAAGAAACCTAAGCCATGTAGGAAGCTCCCGTCTTTACCTGAGCATTCTCTTGGCACCTGCAATGCTACACTGTGTTCAGACCTGGTCAGACTTGCTCAAACCCCAAACCTTTGGCTTCAAAAACTAGGTAGAATAATATTTACATCTTTAAATTGCAGTCAGCTGTGAAAAGTTGGAGCCACCTGATCAAGTGAGCTGGAGGTCAGCCCCCAGTGTTTCCTTTACTTTGCAGATGAAGACAACTGTCATTTCAATGGCTCAGTCCATGACATCTTCAAATGGCACTTTTAAAGCAGATGAGATATGCTAAAAATGTCTTTTCCTCTCTACTGCCTTTGAAGGCACTCTGCCATGATTAGTATAGATGCAGCTGTCTAAACCTGTTGTAGGTGATAAAAATAGCTTAAACTGTAAATGCTGACAGGCAGCAGATAATGGGGTGTGTGCATGTGTGTGTATAGGTGAATGTCTGAAATCGAGTTTTTGTATTTTCAAGCAGAAACTTGCTACTTGCTAGCTGCAACCCGTATGGACCAGTCGTAAGTTCTGATAACGTTTGTACTGAACAGAAAGGACACATCCTGAATCCTAAAATTAACAGAGAGACATGAGAAAGGACTACCAATTAGAAAGCTAAAGATGAGCACATACGCTATTTAGGTGGGAAAGCCCAGGGTTTGGGTTTCTGGGAAGAAAGCTAGTGTTCAACAGAAAGACTCCTGAGAAGTGGAAAGAGCGTCTGCAAAGAAGGTGGTGAGTGTCCCGGCTGGAGGAAAGATTCTGGAAGTGAGGGATGATCCTGCAGATCAAAGAGCTCAGTGGAGGTGAATGCTGGGGGATGCCCAGGGACTTTGGCTGAGACTAGACAAGCAGCTGTGCAACACAAACTGACACAACTTTCTACCCATCTTCCAGGGCAGCAGGGACCTTACTGTAGGGAAGGGAAATTGAGAACTAGTGAACATAACACTTTGTAGAACAAGTGAATGAGTGTGTGAGATAATCAAACAGGATAAAAGTTCTAGTATTAAAGGTTCTTAAATCAATCTCAGTATCCAGCTCCACTGCAGGCTCTTGATTACTCTGTCTTAACTGTGACAAAACCTTATGAAGTTGGGCAAGGTAAATTCCATCTACATTGGTGTGACTGGGCCCATTATGAAAAGCAATTGCAACCAGTTTCTTTTTTATTATACAGTCATGAGAGGAGGACAGTGCCCATAATAAAAGAGGCATGGACCTCTCCAGGACACTGAACTACTCAGCCTGACAACTCTTTTTGCTGTCAGCAAACATCAGCTGCTGTGCAGTTCACCTACAATTTTTTCTCAAGCTCATGAAAGCTGTCACCGGAGAATACAACTTTGCTGATGTCAGAAATCAAGCAAAGAAACAGAACTCCATGAGCAAGTGTTCAGGGGAAGGACACCTACTCCCAGCATTAATCTGGGGTTTTATTCAGAAACTACACAAAATGTGTAAATACTATTGTAGAAAGAGATAGAGCTCAGAGATAACATATTGCCTATAAGACTAAATGTAGCTCAGCATTTTTGTCAGGATCCAAAGAACCGTGGTCCAGAAAACAAACAAGGTACCTCAAATGACTGAAGTGTAATTCAAGTACTTCATCTCTCAGTTATGACACTGTTCCCATTCTGTCTCAGCTACTGCTGCATTCCAAACTAGACAAAATATTTCATCCTTTACATTTTCAACATTAGCATTTCCTTCACACCTGAAGTTCTGTTTATGAGGCCGCCAAGATAGGCTTCAGTTCGGACAGTTTTAGAAAGATCTATGCCTAAACAATGTCAATGCTCCATGACTCATTAGAAATTAGTTAGTCCTTGTCCATAACATTTAATGAGCTTCACCTTGTGGATAATCTCAGAATATTTTGTATACATTACAGGCCATATCAAACATAATGACAACAACCTCTGCTACTTGCCTAGGACATTTCTGAGTAGAAGATTTTGCAAGGGCCATGAGAGCATCACCAGGGGCTCCCAGAGGTTTGGCTGTCAGGGCTCTGGGCCACCTCAGAGCCCATGCAGCCAAGGGTGGCCCCTTCCCAGCGGTGACCCTGGGGAGAGGATCCTAGGTGCCATGGGGCTGAACCCTGTCCTGGGAAGGTGATTTCAGTTGAGGCTCTCACCTTGGTCCTGCAAGAGCTCCAGCTCCTGCTGCCCTGCAGCCATGTGCCTGGTCATGGGCCCCACTGAACCCCAACCACCTGTGGGCCAAATCCCAGCCTGGGGGCCCAGGGAGGTGCCCGATGTCCCAAGACATGGCTGCATTTACTACAAAGACTTCACTGTGAATCCCACATAAAACATAGAAATGAAAACCGGAAATTCAGATTTAAGGTTGAGTTTACCACATTGGTGACTGTAAGTAATCTTAAAAATTCAGATAGAATGCTGGGCTTGTTTTGTATTAACTCTTTCACTTTTCTTAGTTATGATATCTGATTCATTTCCCTTTTAACTCCACAGGAGTTATTTTTCATTTGCTCATTTACTTTCTTACTATTCAGCTCTTTCATTTTTGTGGTAGTACATCTTAATTTCATATCCCATAACTTTCATTAGGAAAAGTTTATTGGATTCAGTAAAGAGTATATTGTCCAAACCAGAGAAAGAAGAAGAGTTTCCTTAGAAAAGTGACTTTCCCAGTAGCCAGGGAATTTACCTTGGATGATGCATACTCTTGTTGGAATCCCTATGTTACCTCTGTAAATGCTCAGATGAATGCTCTGTTCACTGAGCTGAGTCAAGAGGATGTTCATAAAGGAGGCAAAGTGTCCTCAATAGCCAGTAGAGACAAATTTAGGGCACCCAGGTAGTCCTTTCTACAAATTTCTTTCTCTTGAATACAGAGGAATCATATGAAAGTCAAACTCCTTTCACTCTGTCTTGTTTCCTTTAGAACTATTTCATTTTGTACAAATAATTAGCCATTCCCAGGGTAACATGGAGGGACTATCTTGAACATTTAAATCTTTCCTTCAGTAAATTGTTTATACAGAGTGGAACAGCTCCAAGAGAAGTCACTGGGGGATAATGAATACAATAAAACCCACATCAGAATTAGGAAAGTCACCGAACATAGAAGAATCTTGGGATTTTTTTAAAAGATTACAGATCAGACACAACTGGAACTTGAAAATGATTAGTAAAAAACAATGACAAATCTTTGTGTATACAGTGATGCGCTGACAGCTGACAGTCGTTACTGAGAAATGAAATCTCTGATTCATAACAGAGAGCTCTAAGAAAATGTCAGGTTAGTGCAACAACAGTCAGGAAAACAAACGTAATTTTAGGAATTATTATGAAAGAAATGGAAAACAAAATAGAAAACTCCATTATGCCCTTTTTGTAGAAATCCATGATATATGTACATCCAAATATTGTGTACAGTTCTTATTGGTGAAGTCATTAGAGTAGAACTAGAAGAGTCTGGAGATGTGTGACAAAAATGTTCAAAAATATCAAACTGTAGAAGGAACTGTTGAATAGATTACAGTTTTCCAGCCCAGCTAAGAAGGAAGTGAGTGGGTTATATAAAGATATATAAAGATACATAAAGTCATGCATGTCATGAAAAAAACTCATGCAAGGTGACTATCATAAGAACTAATTAACATCCAAAAAGAGAAGGTGACATTTAAACAATTTCTTCATTCGCTGTTTGTGATTGGCCCAGAATACTGTTGATACTAAAATCTTGCACAGGTTCAATCAAGTATGGAGTGGGTGAATACATGGAATCAAGGAAAACAACTGAGGAGTATTAGAAACAGAATTCCATCTTGTTCAGAATAGGCTTTCCAATCTCCTGTTACTAAGCATTGCACATCACTGGAAACTGCAGGAGGCAGTGGTGTAACTTAGTTGTGTTTTCATGTTCTTTTCAATATCTCTCATAAATACCTGCCAATAACGGTGTTGTGGTTTTGGTGTTTTTTCAGTTTTTGATGTTAGAAACTGAGGCCAAGATAAAGAAGGTGAATTCTCCAAGGTAACACACTCAGTTGAGTTCAGAGACAGGGAAAAGAAATAACTGTCTCCTGGCTGTCATCCTTGTGCTTCATCCCAGAGACAGAAAGCAAGGCTTACTTGTTTAATGGATGTCTAAAACATGACTAGGTGCATTCAGTTAAAAAAGAAAAAATAAAATCACTAGGAAAATCTTCATGTGATAAAATGGGTTTTAAAAAATAATACACTGCAGAGGAGAAAAATCCTGACAGCAGGCATTATGTCTCATACTGTGTCTTGGAGTGTGTGTGTATTCTGCACACAAACACTGCCACATATTTCTCTCTGTTTGATTAGGCTCAGCTGGATGCAGTATTCTTGACCGAGGCACAATACAAAGAAATGCTCTTTTCACTCCCTGTGAGAATAAAAGTGTCCCTCTTTTTTCTTTTCGTTCTTTGCAGCAGGTTCCTAAGTGGTCTGAACAAATCCAAAGGTCTTGTTTCCCTGCTGCCTTGAGATACCAAGGGCACATGAATATTTTATTTCAGCATACTTGAGTATGAAAAAACATTGTCATAATGTTTCAAGACGATTCTAACATTTCTTCCTTTGCATGCAATAATTTTGCATATCTCTAAGTGTGAGAAAAAGCCTTCTCATGTAAAACAACCTGAAGATAATGACTAGCTAGCTACACAAAATAAAAATTCTAGTTTCCATGATCTGAATGAAAATGTTTGCACCTTACTTCTATCTAATTTCACTCTAGTGAGCACTGGAAGGGCTGTGTTCATGATGATGTAAAAGAGAATGTCATTGCCTAGTAGTACGAAGGGAAGGAAAAGCCCTTTGCTATGTCTATCATTTTTGAACACAGAGTCTGCTTTCTCTTGAGATACCATCAAGAAGGAAGATATTCCAAGAACCAGAAAGGAGCAAAGACATGTCACTATCTCTACAAGAGCACCTATTGAAATAAACAGAGCAGGCTGCATTGTTCTCCTAAATTATATGCTTGTGTAAATGTTCAGAACACCCTTAACCAATCATCCTGTTGTTATTTAATGATCATGATTGTGTAAAAAATGTTCTAATTTAAAAATAAGGTGAACCATTCCTTATGTTAACTATGTTAATTATACAGTGTGTGTGGCCATCTGCTTACAACACAAAGCGCTGACCACTTGGTGTTATCATGGCAATACTTTCAGCAAAGTTCACAGAGCTTACCTTTTCCTCCCATCATCACACAATGTAATCTCTGAACGTCCTCATTGTTGTTACCTTATTTGCTTTGTTTGCTAAGGCCATAAACTTTCCAAGCACCTATTCTACTCTCTAAATGCTTTAATTCAGCGACCTTTATGGCTATTTTTTACATCTGATAGGCTCCTATTTTCCTGGAGATAATCCAATTAACACATTCACATTTAGCTCTAATAGTCCCTCTTGCTGAAAAGAAAATACTTTTTAACTAAAGCTCTAGTCTTATTTACTTACAAGTGTGCAGAGAGAGATGCTAAGATTCAGGCAATGCTAATGTAGCTATTATTTGCATTTTTAAAATAAGTTCAATTGTATTGGGAATATTTTTATCTTGTTCAGAAATAAGAATGCTCATCCATCCCTCTTGTGCTTCCACATTTTACGAGTCAGTTTAGAAAGACAAGCAGGAGTCAACATTTCTACTTCATAAGAAATACTGACATTTTGAAAAAAACAACCAAACCTTGAGCTGGAAGAAGAATGAAAAATTTCCTGATAAAATTGAATATGCATACTTTGATAAAATGATAAAATCGCTGCATGCATAATACTAATTTTACCTGGATTTTTTCATATTTATGTAATGTAAACCTCTGAATAAAATTAGTCAAAATATTGTTAAAATAATAAAATCAAATTACGCCATTGAAAAAATTACTGAACTGTATTCCTACTAGATATTTCTACAGGTGAAACTGTATTTGTTCAGTGAAAAACAGTTCTATCTAAAATATCTCACAACCTCTGGTTGCATCTTCTATAGAACTAGCAACGGAAGCACAGAAGGATAGATGCTTCATTCAGGCCCTGGTCCTGTATACCATGGAGATGTACAGGAGTTTTCTCTCAGGTATGGGGAAAAAACAAAACAAAACAAAACATACAGAGGCCACAGTGTAGATTAAAGGAAACCTAAACCAGAAGCTATCAGAAGAAGAGCAGAAAAGAAGAATGCAGCTCACTGGCAGAACTGATCAAATATCCATCAATATCTGCTGGGGTTTTAAATGACCTTCAGGTCAGAAACAGGACTGGCTTGGAAAGAGGACAGGGGGCAAAGCAGAACAAGCCAAGAAAACAAAAAAGCCTTAATGTTTGTTTTTTGTCCTCACTGATCTGAGACTAAACATACTCATGTGCTTTATTATGTTTAAGAATATCTCCTCTAAAGAGGAAAAAAATCAGATTGACAATTTCTTCCACTACACTTTTGCTTAATTTTAGGCACATTTCTCAATATGTATTTCAACATCTTTTTCTGTATTTTGGAATTTAAATAAAAATATAAAATGAATAAAGACTGATTGTGCAAGCATTCATGCAAAATACTCTCCGTTTGTTTGTGTTCTAAAAGGTTGCTGAAGTACACTCTGAGTACCTACTGGTCTTCAGCTGCCCCTCTAGATGGAGGCTACTGAAGGAGTCGGTGCCAAGTGTCCACAAATCATACCCTCCTTCTCTTCTGAGGGTGGAAGAGGGACGACCACTCCTTTTGACAGGGAACCCCTAGAAGATGTAATTTTCCTAGAAGAAGGTATTCTTCTCAGAGGAAAGACCTTGCTGAGGACCAATTTGTTACCCATCTCAAAGGTAATGAAATACAAAAAAATATGTGCTTTAACGACAGTAAATTCTGTAATCCTTTTGAAAAATACTGGGGAGAGGTTGGAATTACTTTTTCAGTCAGATCTGTCCATCTTGTATTTATATATTGCTATGGTCAGTGAGATCATAATTCACTCTAAGGACCAGTTCAACCTGCTGAAATGTACTCTTGCACTTTTTGGGTAATAGTGTTACACAAGAAGTTATAGAAGTGGGAGCTGGTGAATAATGCATTAAACTGATATTTCAAGAGGAATTTAGATTGCCAGAATGCTGAGTTAACTGCAGCTCGACCGGCACTTTGGAGCAGAGATCTTCCTGGCTTCTGAAGGAGTAATAGGACTGCAGCAACTGTAGTCTGGCAGCATAGGGAAGGTGCTGGGAGCCAGAAAGCTTGGTCCCATTTCTAAAATGGCAAAGGGGGTCCTTCTGAAAAGTTACAGTTTCAAATAATATCTGCATTGTTATAGAGTTTCCAGGCAGTTCCAATAAAAGTAACATTCTTTTGGGAAGGGCAAACCACAGTTATACTTCCTTATTACAAGGCAATACGTGGAGAGTTTTCTACCTACTGTATCACTCTGCAGTACAGTATTACATTAACAGTATTTCTGAACACCAACAGGCACTCTCTGAATGTTTGACACCCCACCTTGACCTAACTAGAACTTCTAGCCCCAGAATTATTGGCAGCATGAGGGGATTTGACTCTGATCCAAGAGAATCAGTTAGAAACAAGATGAAGTGTATGGCAAATTCGCACAGGAAGGAAATTAAAATCTGGAGCAATCCTCCCCAGCCCATTTGCAGGGGTGAATAATCCCTCTGAGGTTTTGGCAGTGTTGCTTCACTGGTGCTGTATGTTACAACAATTCAGACTAACCAATACTGATGAATAACTGTTTGTGTTAAGAGGGAATAATAGCTTGACTCCAAACTTTTTCATGTATTTTACAATTAAGTTGGACTCTATAGGAATTCTAACACTTCTTGGCTTGTTGTCAACATTTTTATTCTTTTCACGACATTAATACCTGCTACTGTCTGTAACAACTGCTTATCTTAAGATATTCGTCCTGTTCTCAGGGGTTTCAGTTCTGAATTTCTTATCATTATATGTCAAACTTTGAGACTAGCTGTCTGTTTTCTATCACATAACCTTAATATTTCATCATGTTGTTTTCTCTTTTAAAAACTCATCTATAGTTTTATGTAAAGAGATTCAATATATAATATAAATCTAATGTTTGTATAAATGCAAAATTAAATGAAAACCTTTTATTCCTCTGTTCATTATTTCTGATAGAAATATTTTTCACAGAAATAACATGAATTAATTTCATATCTAGTGATGAAATTGAAATGGCTGGAGTCCAGTCTGGAACTGGGCTTTTATACATTAGGTATTTTTGCCAATGTGTTTACAGTAGTTTTCTAGCTTCACCGTACAGTCCCAATACAATCTGAGCATGCTGAATGATTTTTTTTTCCTTGTCTTTTTTAATGTGTTGCTAAAGCACAGCAGCAATTTCACTGAGCTTCTCTAATTGAGATGGACAAATAGACTATGCTAATTTCACAACTGAAAGTTAAAAATATAGAAACATTTACTCAAACATCAAGAAGTTTTGAAAGCGGAGCAATAGGTCATATGGACACACAAGAACAGGAAGAAACCTTTACTCTGCAAGTGAAGACAATTTTGTTCAATCAATCACAGTTCATTCTTCTTACCTTTCATGAGGGAAATAAAACTGCTGCATCTCATAAGTGTGTGATACGAGTGCATATATAGAAAATAATTTTATCAGTAGATACCAGAGAAGGATTTTTCTTTACCTAGCCATTCTTCTATTTGGTCTTCAGTAGAGACAACTATTGTTAAGTTAGAGGCAACAAAAAAAGCTTCATAAATAAATATTGCATGTAGTGCAAAAAGAAATGGCTAAACCAGATAAGCAACTTAAGTTCTTAAAGGAGAGCTGCATACCCTCCAGAAAACAAGGGGATGAGCGAGGGCGGACAGCAGCAGCAACAGCAGCACCAGTGACTTATCCCTCTGTATGAATGCCTGATTAGAGGGGCAGCAAAGAAGGTGGAGTCAGATTTTCTCAGTGATGTCCAGTGAAAGAACAAGAGACATTGGGTAAAAAAGCTTGATTCTAAGGGTGGTCGAAGATTGTAACAAGTTGAGCAGAGGTGTTCAGGACTTCGGGTTTGGGAGTCTCCATTCTTGCAGCTATTCAAAAGCTAACTAGATGCATGTCTCAGCAACCCGCTCAAGGTGACCCTGCTTAGAACAGAGAGGCTGGACTAGACAACCCCCAGAGGTCCCGGCCAACATCAAGTGTTCTGTGATTTTTGTGAAAACCTCTGAACTATTTTTTCAACTTTCTGCTCCTAGACATAGACTTTTGCATATGCTCAGAACTTCAGCAGCCTTGACATGCTGAGAAACTCAGTAATAACAAGCTCAGGCCAGGACACAGGTGTTCATAGAATCATAGAATGACCCGGG